>NW_027175931.1:9264122-9319122 GCF_023055335.1 Clinocottus analis | reverse complement strand
ATGTATATATATGTATATATATATACATATATATATATATATATATATATATATATATATATATATATATATATATATATATATATATATATATATATAAAATATCAGTCACAGTTTTTTAGACTGCAGAGACTGAAACTTTATCACAGTTTCAAAAGGAAGATGTTTAAGTTTTGGCTCCTGGGACATCAAATCTGGGCCAAATCCCATGGCACTGAATGTCAATGAATTGCCATTGTTGAATTATTCTTAATTTTACTATTATTTTTATGAATATATATACACATGCTTTGAGACACTGTAAAAGACAGCAAAGCAAACACACATTTTAACTAATTTCTGGTCCCTGAGTTAGTTTATCAGTTCATGGGGTTTCTTTGGAGTATGTGATTGAAGTGGTTCAATAAACAGTATATGTGTATGTTGTAGGAGCGGCGTCTGGCAGCAGTGAGGGAGCTGGTGAGACTTTTGAAGCCTGGGGGTCGAGCACTCATCTACGTTTGGGCTTTTGAACAGGAGTACAACAAGCAGAGGTCCAAGTACCTCAAAGACCAGAGCAAAGAGCATCCGGAGAGTAGCGTCCCCACTGAGTACACACAGCCAGCAGGAGACAGCCAGGAACCTCATGGGAAATCAAGTATTCATACCAGCAGACATTTAGAAGACAACGACAGGCCTGTCAACGACATACAGGACGTGATTGATGGTAAAATTAGTGTGCACACCAACCGAACAGCATTCAACACCCAGGACCTTTTGGTTCCTTGGCATCTGAAAGAAGGGAAAAAAACAGTGGAGGAAGAATCGAGAGAAGGTGGAAAGAAGAATAAAAGGAAAGAGAAATCCAAAAAGACTTTAGGTAACATCTGCTCAGCCTATAGTTCGAGTTCCATAGCCAAATTAGACTGTAACCCTGATCCCAGTCCAGGCGGTCTCTCTAACATGTGTCCTGGATCGGGTCTTGACACCAGTGATTCCACTCACAGCCCAGACTCTAAACCCAGTGCAAGTGGTGACACTACTCAGACCCCCAGTCCTGCTCTCAAGTCGGAGTCGGAGAGCAGTCCCGTGCCTGTTTTTCACCGCTATTACCACGTGTTTCAGCAGGGGGAGCTGGAGCAGCTGTGTGGCCAGGAGGCTGGAGTGAAAGTTCAGAGCAGCTACCACGATCAGGGAAATTGGTGTGTTATTTTAGAGAAGGACTTGGAGAGATGAATTGATGCACTTATGATCCATACTAGTTTAGCAACTTATACAAACAAGAGACTTAATGCAATCTAAACAACGACTAAGTTAACTGATCCTTTATTTGTACAAATGCAGCTGCAATTCAAGTGAATAGACAAATAAAATAAATCTAAGGATTAAAACAATGCCTGCTTCTGTTGTGCTCTTTCTTCATGCATCATTCCTAGAAAGGTTTGACACTTACACTGCCAAAACAATCCTGTAGTCCGCTTTTGCTGAAAATATTAGCTTCAAACTGAAACAAACCACAGAGGTATTTTTGAGGTCGTTGAAAAGCACCGGTTGTAAACATACAATAGTTCTGTGTAACCCAAAGGTACAAACAAGGTTCTTCCATAGAGCGTACACTGTACAGTGGATTGCCGCCAATAATCTTTAACTACTTTATTTCTTCCACTGCCTTTGACCTCAGTGTCTGCCCTGAATTCCCTGAGCTGGAACTAAGCTGTACACAGCGTGCGCCCGACCTTTTCAAGTTAAGGGGCCAATGTGTAACATGGCATTTCAGGCACTGGGGGAGTTGTTCACATTCAAGAGGCAGAATTTAGATATTTGTTTCTTTATTTAAAAAAAATGTGTCCAAGGAAGCACCTCATGGTGATTGTTATTATTATTATTTATTATATGTGTACATTGATTTATGAAGTTACTGTGGAGTACTTCATCATGGGTTTTTCATCACAGTCCTCATAAATGCAAGATAGGTAGACGTAGTAAGTATGTGTTTATTGAAATGAGGGATCAGAATGTATTTTTTATGAAATAATTTATGTTTTTATTGAAATACCAGTTTTTGTGTTCAACTGATATTCAATACTGTATTTTAATGTACATTTGGTGTAATGTGGGAACACCAAGATAAGACTTTATCGCCTGCCTTGCGCTGTCACAGGTTCACACTATAACCTATTAACAAAACAAGTTTTACCAGACAGCTACTCCTGTAAAGACGCAATGAATTGTGGGATAATGGGGTATTGATGGGGGTGGAGTGTCGTGCTATTTTGTTTTGTTTTGACTCATCTGTGGCAAGTTAGCAATTGGTCAGCAATTCCTTGTAAATTCCCTCTGTGACTCCTCAATCCTCAGGGACCTACAAAAACAAACGCGGTGGTGCCGAGGCAGGAGATGGTTTGGTGTTGTTTATTGATAGTGGTTTATTGATTAAGGTGAAGCATCTTGTTCTGGATGTGTGATAGAGATCATTTATTGTTTCATGCACAATAGTGTTTGTGTGTATTGGTGTTATTGTTTGTCTATCGTTGTTGAGTCTGTTGCCTGACATTTGGAGGGATAATTAGAATTTAAAGTAATCCCCCTCAGGTAGAGCACAAAGATGTAACATGCTACATAACATTTAAAATCTTTAGCTCACATAGGTCAAGAGACATTTAGACAGATTAGTAATTGTAATATTTCCTTCCCTCATGCACTGGTGATATATATAAAATGATGCAGTGCTGAAAAGGGAACAAAAAAACGTGTTTTATTCACAGCCAAAAGTAAGTAGGAACTCACAGCATACAATATGTCAGACGATATTGCGTTTTAAACTTTGTGGTAACAGAATGAGAATACCAGCATGCTCAAAATATGCTGTTTGAGTGGAGGCCAGTCAAGTTCTTCCACACCAATGTTTTCTTTGGTACAAACTGGGACAACAAGAGTTGAGGTTATTATAGCAACATATGACCATAGTTTTGGTATAAGACATCCTATCTTGTAATTTTACAGTAACATGGATATTTCTGTCTTGGCATATACAATGTTTTCTTTACATGTTTGTCTATCTGTGAAAATCCTCTGATATTATTTTCTGTTAAAGGAGGTTTTGTGGTGTTTTAAAAGGTAACATGTAGAATAAAGGGTGTCTTATGTGTTTCTGCAGATTGCGACACACTCTGAGACAAATTTGTGCATATTTAGAGGCTTGTGCATTCTGAGTTTAAACAGGATTTATTGTATTGTTTTTAGCAGGTTTGCCTCTAATATTAATCCGATGTTTAGTATTAATGGGAAGAGGACAATAACTGTCTACTCTTGAGTGTATTTTACATATGTGACTGCAGCCTGTTACACTGGTATAGATGAGACAATGGACTGGATTGTTATAGCATGTACAACAAGCATGTATGTATTGTTCTCTAAAATTTAAACACATACAACATTTAAATATAATTGGCTTTACATCACATGGAGCTTAACCACCATGCTGAATTTATATAAACACCTACTATCTGTGTAGATATTGCATACACACATACAACACAATGGTTATTTTAAAAAATCCCGAAAGTTCAAACGAGATACTTCCCCACAAATAGTGCTTGATATTTCAAACCATTTTTGTAGGTTAGGAGAAAAGTAATTGTATTTAATGTATAAACCCACATAAAGAGGTCTTACTATTTGTGCTCTTCCTACAATGGATAAGCTTTCAGGTGCTGGGTTTTTGCACTACAAACGCTTTACGACAATTAACGACACCATTTACGACAGTGTCATGGCGGCGCAGGGAATCAGTTTTGAGAGCTCGAGCTACATTGAGGAAAGAAAGGATAGTAAACGACAGGCACGAGAAGAGGCGATAGAAAAAGTAAGAACTGTACACTTTGTAGCGAACCGCCCCATCGTAATCTGAAATTAGCTTTATTTGTGTCTGTTATTTATTTATTTATTTAGAGCTGTTATGCCTGACGCAAGCTAGCGAGTTAAGTAGGCGGACGTTTAGTTATCGTGAGGTACAAATGAGCTCAAATGCTGAACACTATCCTTTTTGTGGATTTGTCCGTAAACGTGATATAAATTGATATCTATGTGTCTCCCTCCAACTACCTGTGTGTCTTCACATTAACCCGATAATCCCCGTGTCTGGACAGGATGATACTGCAGGCAGGAAATTACCTCAAAACAAACACTGCTGGAGCAGATAGGAGACCTGCAGCTGTATTTGGTATAGCTATTATGTCATGTGTACACGTGTAATCACACACATTAAATACCTGTGTGCATGTGTTTAATTGTACGTTATCTTTTTGCCGTGCAGCTGTGTTTGCATGATCCACAGAGCAGATGATGCTTGCTGTCTATGAGCACTAAAGGTTGTAATCACGTTATCTGCCCCGCTCATATGTGCTTGAACTGTCCAGAACAAAGAGCTTAGCTGGGTCTTACTAATGCTGCTGAATTTGTAGAGGAATTAGCCCAAATTGTGTGTATTGAATAGACCAACATAATACAAGTACAACCCAATAATCCATATGACAAAAATAATACACAGTATGGGAACCTATATGAGAAAAGGTTCGAGCCAGAAAGATGTAAAGCAGTTCCCAGGTGTCGCCACACTACCTCCTCTTCACTATATAACCTGAAAAGAGAACAGGCAACACTAAAACCACGGCATTAGGAGTACTGTGTTTGTTCATCACTAGTATCAATAATGTCAGCCCAATGTATCTGCTTCGATAGAAATGTCTGAAATGTGTTTCACATTTGTGCTTACTTTTCTTTTGGATAATGCCTTGTCTTTCCTTTGTGTCATTGAGGCCAAGCAGCAGTATGATAAGGAAGAGAGGAAGAAAGAGCTAAAGAGGCTGAGAGGTGAGGACACTTGGATGCTCCCTGAGATCAACCAGAGGCTGCAGGACATAGAGGAAGTAAGATGTAACAATTGTATTCCTGCTTATTCACTGTATTGCAAAACAATTATCGTAGCATAAACTTACAGCCAAGTCACAACTGTATTGAACTTCAAAACACTAGTATTGAGTAATTGTACCAAACATTTATCTTTCACGGTCCTTATTATGTATATTGAAGCAGTTATCCAGTGGAGAATTGAGAGGATCTTGATGAAATTGATGGTGATGGCTGCTGTGGCTCAGAGCCGATAATGGATCATCCTTTAAATATGATTCTATGAATGTTTTTCATCATGACAAACAATAATGTAACCAATGAAAAACACAATTAATTCAACCTACAGGAGGGTGCTGTACCAAGCAAGAAGAAAAAAGAGAAGAAATCAAAAAAGAAAAAGGAGAAAAAGAAGAAGGCCAAAAAGGAGAAGAAGACAGCAGAAGATGGCTCTAATAACAGCTCTGAGGTTGGTTATTAGGTTATTTTCTACTGCAGGAACCATTTCAACAAGACCTGATTAATGCACGTAGATGGTGCTACACTGCTTACTAACTAACATATGTTTAAGTGACTTCATTTCTGCGAGATAAATGGTGATATAGATGTGATTATAAGTTTTTGGCGGTTGAATATTTTGTTGTGTAACTTAGAGAGAGAATATTTTGTCCCAGTCTACCATTCCTGGTGAGCTGTAAAGTTTGAATTTAGTCCTCCTTACATTCCACAGTCTTTATTCCACAGAGATGTTGTTTTTTATGATTATAATTTAGCTTTAAGCCTCTTCCATAATTTATTAATTTTCCATTTTGTTTTAATATGTTAATCTCTTGTACCGTTTTTCTTCTTCATCATGATTCCCCCCTCCCCCACTCTCTCTCTCTATCTCTCAATGTGTCAGGACTCACAGGATGAGTGGGTTGAGGCTCAAACAAAAGCTGCTAAAGCCTGGCAGGTTACTGATGAGTCCAAGCCTTCAGAGAGTAACCTCAAACCAGCCCAGAATGTCGAGGTAACCTACTAACCTGGTCTTACACATTATTATTATTGTGTTTTATTATCATACAACACATAGTTCCATCCAAAAGTACTGTCCCTTCTCCACAATGGAGATGAATAAAGGAACTAAATGGAGCCCAAGTGTCTAGAGGTAATACTGTCTCTCGAGGTGTGAAGAGGTTTTTACCTGCATTATTTGCTTCATCTAGTTTAGTATCAAACATACTCACTCATGACACCACCCATTAAATAATAATAATAACAATAATAATAATTCTATATATATATATGTCTCTGTCCCATAGAGAGACGAATGGATGACCTTTGACTTCCTGGCGATGAGCACGACGTCTACAACAGAGAAGAGGGCTGAGAGAGAGCGACTGAAAGAGGAGGAGAAGGCAAAGGCTCAGGCAATTGAACAGGTGTGTGTACATATTCCCCCCTTTTTTCTTTCTAATTTGTAATGCCCAATCCATTTATACTGTGGTTCTTGTTCCATTGTTGGCCTGGGGAGGTTCAGACAATACCATGGTTCCTCTGATGTATATGGTGTCCTCAGGCGGCAGATTCACATGTATCTGTTATTTTAATCCTAATGCAAAAGTACCTGAATGTCTGTGTTAAAGGGAGATAAAGAGTGATCATGTTTGTGTATGCATGGAAAGCATGTACAATGAAAACTCTCTGATCTTCTAATTTTACCGATGGTGTGGTTACCAAGGTAACAGAGGATGCCACCTCTTGGACGTGTGTGCATGTGCATGTGCATGTGCATGTGCATGTGCATATATTATTTATATACTTACTGTTGTCTGCAGGGCTTTTTTGTCAGAACTTTTAGCATTTGCTCCCCTACGGTACTTTTGACATGTGTGTTTGTGGTCCCCTCAGGCTGGTTTGCACAAGTTGGAACTAAACCCATTCTGGAAAGATGGAGGAAGTGGTTTGCCCCCAGAGAAGATGACTGGTACTGCAGCTAAGAAAGGTAATTACAGAGATCAGTCAACTCTATTGAAGCATTGGGTAGTGGAACATTTTACAAGTAAAATGTAAAAGAAGCGTGCACTTCAAATAATCCTCCTGCTCTCTCCAATCACACACGGCTCTTAAACTTCGATGTTTGCTTACAACACTCTTCGCTCTACCTGTTGTACTTCTCATCCCTAATTTTCTCTAATTTCCTCTCCTTTCCACATCTTCACAATAATACGTCACAGAGATATAGTTTCAACTCTGGCGGAATCAGTAGAAGTTCTACTTGCATTGTTTGTGTTTCTGCTATGGCTTTTAAAAACAGCGGTATTATGCTATGAAACCGGAAATGCGAGACTCAGAAAGGATGTGGTTAGCGGACCAATCATAGCCTTATGGGCTTACGTTGCTTTGACGATAGTCAGAAATGTGCGCCTTTGTAATATATACCTTTTTCTCCCCTTGTCCTCAGGAGGTTCAGTTGTGAATGATGCTGGTCTGAGCTGGCTGAGGAAGAGCTACCAAAGGATGAAGGAGCAGGCAGAGAGGCAGCAGCGCAGCCTCAATGATGTGGTGTCCGAGAGATACGGAGTGAGAACCGATGGCACATTGGCAGGGCTTGAATATTCACATGCACAATTTCGCAGGCACACGCAGTTACTCGAAAAAGCCATAGAATAGATGGCGTTTTGGACACATCAGAATATAGATTCATAGTTGTTCTTACTTGCATGTCAAGGTTAATGTACTCAAAACTCAAGGATATGCACACACACACACACACACACACACACACACACACACACACACACACACACACACACACACACACACACACACACACACACACACACACACTTGCTCTCTGCTGTGGGAGGAATGTGTGTCTAGATACCTTGTTTTATTATTAATCTCTTTGTCGTCTGACATCACAGACACACACTCAGAGCACAGTGTCCTTTGTAAAGTCCCTTTTAGCAGTATCAGCATTTGAGCCCTCCAGTTGACAGCATAGAAAGTTTGCGTGTGTGTGCACTTTTTCCTTTGTCAGAGCTCAGTCAGCCACAGCAGTGCGTTTCATTGGTTTTTCTTCTAGACAAGCAAAGATATCGTCTGTTTTCTGGCAGATGTAGTTGAGATTACCCAAAAACAGCGGAGTAGTGAAATTCAAGGAACCCCTTGAACTGATTTGATTAAACAATAACCTTTTGGTTTTGCCGACCTGAGACATTTTGATACGATACAGGAGATATATTTGTGTTTATCTGATGCTGTTGTTTAACAACTTCACAATAGTCTGTAGTTGGTGAATGACATGTTGTTATTACAACATACATTTCTTACTATAGCTCATGCTACGTGGCCAGTCATAACATCAATTTGTTTGATGAACTGGCTTTGAGGTTGTAAGAAACCCAGAAAAGCCACTGTTTGTTTAGATTAACTGAGCAAATTCCTCTTAAACTGCATTACAAGCATAATTACAGTAGAACACACCAGAGGGCAAGCGACAAAACCCTTCAAATATGCCATAACAACCTCCTGGAAATGATGAAACCACTCGATTTACTTCTATTCGCTAGCATTGAGGCACTTTCAAATTGACCTTCAATAAAGTGCCAGATCCGAGCTACAGAACCTGATAATTATTTCTAGAATTTCAATATTTCTTGTTTTTCTCCTTTTACAGTCATTGGAGGAATTTCAGCAAAAACTTGCAGATGCTGAGAAAGCTGTGTACGGACAGAGTAGAGGTGGAGGAGTAGACAGAGCAGCGGGAGGCGGGTGGAGGAGAGGTGAGAACGAGGCCAGACAGAGATGGAGGAGAAAAGATGAAGATGGGGCAGAGAGAGATCTGTGGAGAAGAAATGAAAGGGGGAGAGATTTATCACCCACACACAGAGAGAGATACCATGCTGGGAGAGGAGAGGACAGGGGGAAGGGAGGATATCGAGGTGGAGAGCAAGAGGGAGGTCGATACGGAGACCGGTTCAAAGAAAGGGATAGAGAGAGGGATGGAGGAAAAGACATGGAGAGGGTTGAAGGAAGAGACATGGACAGGGATAGAGGAAGAGACCAGGAGATGGATGGAGTAAGAGACAGGGAGACGGGTGGAGTTAGAGACAGGGAAAGAGGTGGCGGAAGAAACAGGGAAAGGGATGATGAAAGAGATGACAGAGACAGTGAAAGCGATCGGGACAGAGATAGAAATAGGGACAGTGACAGAGATGGAGAAAGTGCTGCACCATCATCGTCACTTAAAAGCCGCTTCCTCAAACCCTCAGAGGATTATGATGAAGGTGGGTCTATGTCCATGCCTTTTAAGATTTTTTTAAATTTCAACATCTTTCATCTATCAAATACCATGTGGTCCTTTTTCTTTTAATATTCCAACAGAGCAATAACCTATGTCACATATCTGCTCAATTTATAACACAAATCAGAAAACAATACTTACATAATTAACATGCTAAGCGTCTTGGAAGCCTTAACATGCATTGCAACTTTTTTCACCTGTGCAGCTCCACAACGTCACCGTCGTCCTCCAGCACGGCCATCCACAGGGTTCCTGAAACCCAGTTCTGACGATGAAGACTCTGGTCCAAGTAATAGCAACATGCCGGCCTGGAAGAAGAGCAGCAATCCTGCTCGGGAATCTGCCAGCTTTGAAAAACCACAGCAGGAGAAAGCGAGTGATCCTGGTAAAGCTGCAACTGCTCCTCAAGACGTTCTGCATGGTGACAAAACTGCTGTGATGACATCAAGGTTGGAAGATTTTTATTTAGTTGCTTTAAAAACATGGTTTGCTAATTAATGTTGACTCCACCGTATTGATTGAATATTCTAATTGTATGTGTTTTTGTGGATTTTATAAATATTCAGTGCAATTGTTGCCGTTTTACAATGCCCTTATTGTCCACGCAAATCCCACAGGATATCACTAACGGCAGCAGTAGCTTTGCTATTAAAAACACTTAAACCCCTTGACAAAAGACTTTAAAACAGTTAAATCAGTATTTTGCTATTTTCCTCTTTGTCTTTGGGATTCAGTACTACATGTAAAATATGAACTGAGTGTTGAACATATTTATGTGTATACAAATCTATGTTCTCATGCTTGAACATATATGTTGTGGGAGTTCTTGCAGTATTTCCAAATCAAAGCCCAAAACGCAGAGATGGTGACTTCCAAAGTTAAACTAACATACATTTCTTATTACTTGTGTAAGAAAAGTACACGTACTGTATATTTAATCATTTTCTTCTGGCAGCTTATGTAGATTTTAGGTGACTTGGGTTACAAGTGTGTGTCGTAACAGGGTCACACACAGACACAACAAAAACTGCTAATGGAACTTCAAGACACGGCACATAAAAGCATCCATCAGGGTTAGGTAATGTTAAAGTATTCACGTTGCCAACCTCCTCTCAGACTTTCTCACTGTAATCCCTTCCATAAAGCATGTGCTGTCTCTTCACATATGTGCTTGATTAGTTTTAAGGGACGTACAAGAATCCTTATCTGCTTTTTAACATTAGTCTTGATATTCCCAGAAAAACTGCCTTGGCGTCTAAACTCTGTAACTCATATGTTATCTGCACTGTGTCTGTCTGTGTGACCAAAGCACTATTTTTAGTAACAGACATTTAGACACACGCATGCTCTTAACATAGTCTTTAATCTGGTCCATTTCATTATGCTATATCTGCAACATACATGAATATTCCATCTCATTTAAAGGGGCACTGAACTGCAAACACCAGTAAGTGACAAAACAGCCATTTTAAAATGCGTCAAATAGGTGCATCATATATGTACTTTCAAGGCCACCCAACATATAGCACCGTCATAGGCCAGATGTTGGAGCATCACTGCTTTGTGAAGCCTTCTTACTTGTTCTGTGTTTTGCCTAATTGGAGTAAGTTAGATAGCATGAAATTAGTCTGCAGAGCGACAGCAGAATAAAATGAGGCTATGAGAAGTGTAATAGCCTAGAACGATGCTTTCCAGGCTGCAGCTCAGATCCTCCAAGGCAGGGCTGTAATGATCTCTGGATGAGAGCTCACAATAAAACAACTAAATGGTTAAGTTAAAAAACGATACAAATAAGCATCCCATTAGAGGGTTTAGAATGACTAATAAGGTAGAATATTGGAGTCATCAAATCCTGCTCCTCAAAGTGGGTTAGAGATGGGGAGGTGCTGGACATGGGACATGGGATATTTCAAGGTTTACGTATCACTAGTATTATAATGTGGTTACATTTGTGAAACTTGATTACTTGTAAACTTGTTAAGATTGTAAAATAGCACTGCCCATAAATTCATAAATTGGTTGCATATTAATTCCTTTTCTACTTCTTGGTTTTGGTCTGCCCTCCAAAATCTCCTCTCGGTGTTGTTCCTAGGAGTGAGAGTGACAGTGAGGAAGGAGAGGAGGAAGAGGAGGAGCTTCCTCTGCTGTCAGAGGAGGAGATGAACAAATTGGGAGCCAAACTGGTGAAGGCAGAGATTATGGGCAACACTGTGAGTAGGTTATGTTACCGCTTCTCACTGTGTCGGGCTGAATATGAGACAACTCTGATCAAAGCATGACTCGTCCTGTTTTAGGGGAAAAACAAGTTTTTTAAATGAGATGGGGTTTGTTAGCTTCGTGCTGTTTGTGAAAATGTCCCTGAGGTACTCTCATTCCAAGGATAAAATCTATGGAGCTTTTCCTCTTATAAAAGAGAGAAGTTCCTTTCATTAAAGCAGAACATAAATCCCGCATTTTTGTCGCTGGTCTACCAGTCATATACACACTGTTGCCAGGCTCTTGCAAGTGTAATTTTTACTGGCTGTTGCTATTTTTTGTTTTGGATTTTTGAGCTTCTCAGGAGACTGCCAGCTCGTTTTCACGCATCATGAATTTATTTCCATTTAACACAAGTCGTCATAATCTCCAGTAGGTTAAACTGGGCTAAATAAACACTTTTAGGACTGACTAACTCCCAAAGACCCATAGTAACTTTAAATGAAGAAACCTTGCAGGCTCAGCAACATTAAGGCCCATAATCCAACACTCCGTTGATTAAAAGTAATGTTCTTTATGAACCGGTACTGTTTAGTCCTTGAAAAAAGACCTAGTATACAAGCATTTAAAGATACTAATCACACATCTGTCACAGATCAAATGTAAAATGCATTCATATTATTCTGTGGCATAAAAAAAAAACTACAGGTGTTCCTTACACTTTTACTCATTGCAATATAGGTATGTATAATGTGCTCTTTCTCAGCACATTTGCTTTGACTCTTTTCTTTGCGTGGATTTAACGGCTTATCAGGGAACCCATTGATTTATAGCGTTTACTGAGCTGTGCACTTTTCTCTACATCTGTCTGCCTTCACGTGTCAATGCTGAGCGTGCTATTGGGATCTCTTATAGTGTGTTACAGAGGTGTCTGCTACAACACACACACTCACGCACGCACACACCCACCCACACACCTATACTACTAAGTGTTCATCCGTCATATCCCTACACAACAAAGCAATCAAACCAATATTCCCAAAGCACTTTGTGTGTTTATATGTGTGTTGAATGCCTTTCTCACACGTACTCTTGCGTTTTTTTGTCTTGTACATAAAGTTATCAATATCTGTCACAGTAGTAGGCTTAAGAGGTTGTGTGTGCTTGAGTCAAATAGATTTTGTTCTCAGTCCTCTGTAGTTTACTGTTCAGCCTCAAGGCCTTTTGACGATTGTCAAAAAAAATGGATTAAATAATCTTGAGCTTGATTTCACAATATAGTCGGCTATTTATTAAAATGCGGCTCATAAAACATTTACAGATGGCTTTTTCTATTTACATATCTGCCAATGTACACACACATATGACACTTTTATAATAATGCAGTAACGGCTGTTAAAATAAGCCTTCAATGTATCTGTTAGGCTTCATTTTTCAACAGGAAAAAAGGCCAAGAGGGCATCTTCATCATGTTCTAATATTTCCTTTAAGACTGTGTACATAGTGTTAAAAAAAAAGCCTGCACACAAAAATATTGACTGATTTTGAGTTTTGTGTGTATATTTCAGGTCATGGTTGAGAGGCTGAGATCACAGCTGGATGCAGCACATAAAGCCAAAGAGAACTACGCTGCCCGAAAGATGCTTCAAGAAGAGGCTAAATTAAAGCAGGTATGTAAATGCAACATGTAAGTTGTCACAGTCTTTGTGGAACTAATGTAACTAGTGTCCTGTCCATGAGGCTTTACATAATAGTTGAAACAGAATCATAATCGGAATCAGCTTCATTTTCACCTCACAAGATAACGATATACAATTCAACATTCAACAGCACCACAAAGTACACCTTCTAAAATTGCCTTAAACATCTGTTTTAACAGTAATTGACCAAAGTTACCGTCTAAACATACTTGGTGTTTCATGAGAACAGTTTTCCTCTATGTGGATATCTATATCTCATAGATTTACTGTCTACCACACACACAAATTATACACACACACGCACACACAAACACACACAAATTATACACACACACGCACACACACACAGAGTATCCATTTCTCATCAAGAGCCTCATACGCACTCGTAGAGATGAAACTCTGCTTTTATGTCCAACTACTACTGAAAAAGGAATTTGCTGGTTTGAATTATCTTTGCTGCTCTGCTCTTATATCTTGCTTTCTGCATGGAAAAGCCCCCTGTTTGGCATTTTAGCAGACCCTAAAGGGTAACAAATGTTTGTGCTGACGGCACTCTCCTACCAGGGGTCATTCAGACTATGTGTGTGGGAGTAGAAGAAAGAGAGGTAGACAGAGAGATTATATGTGCCATCCTGTCTGTGTCTGTCGAACAGGCAATTAATAGAGACCAATGGCATCACTCTTACACCTCAGTACTGCTACGACTTTGGCATTGCTAATGCCTTCTCTGGCCACATGCAGACACACACACACACACACACGCACGCACGCAGAAGAAAATGTAAATATATTTCCGACAAGAGCAGACCCCTAACAACACTATAAACGCATATAAATCAGGCTGTGATTATTTATACAAACTGTAGAGTATATAATCATTTGTAATCAGGCCGGATTCATCCCCACTAGAGGCTGTCCTATCCAAATTAATAAAAGAAAGGTGAAATCCTTAGAAACATTTCTGAGAAAATATCATCATTCTCTTTAGTGCACTCGTCAGCTGAGAGGTACTTCAGCACTAGAGAAGGAGTGATGTTGATTCTTCAGAGATCCTTCCAATCTGTCTTGTTATAGAAGGAGTTTGGCTTGTCTTCACTCCTCAGTGTTTTGACTCCTGCTGTCTCTTTGGCTCATATTTTCACTACGCATGGAGCCTTTAAAAGGCTGAACTGTGTCGATCGCAGAGGGAAAATATTCTAGTCTATAATTTTGTTTCTGACAGTCCAGTTTCAATTTCTTGTGACTGCCTCCTATCCTCTCTGATACTCCCACCGTGTTCTTGTTTCTTGGCTGTCTGTCTCTACCTGTCGGCTCGAACTTCAGACGTTGTGCAACTCAGACTTCAGATCCTCAAAATAAACACTTTTTTGATCTTTGAAAGCCACAGACCGGTGTTGAGCGCTAAATTGCCTCTTAAATCAGATAATTCAAGCGTATTTGTCAACAACTATAATGTAGTTTAAGACAAAACATTTGAATATTTTAAGAAAATCTAGTAGTTGTATTTAATGTAGGTGGTGATGTGAGGTATTTATTTATTTATTGAGATAGATCCCTCATTAGTCAGAGTCTTCCTCCGTCCTCACAGCCCCTCTTTTACCTTCTCGCTCCCTGACACACATCTGCTGAATCTGGATTGTTGCATTTGCCCTCCTTTCCTTAAGCGAACAGTGATGCATGTGCCTCCAGTATGACACTGAGGAGTTGCAGTCTCCAAAAACATAAATAAGACGGATGAGATTATTTATTTGCTTTACTTACTCATGTGTTCATCAAAATGTTCATTTTGATTAAACTTGTAGCTTTGGGTTATCCACAATGGGATTAAAGTATCTGCCTACTAATAATAATCCATGTTAAACTGAATCAATATATCGGGTAATTTTGACGTGGCATTGGTTGCTGACGTCATTGCATCATTACAGCATTGAACGTTATTGAGATTATCCTTTTTCTTCACCTGAGGAATCTTGAATGCCAAAAGTTACCGACACAAGAAAAAAGATTTCTCTGGGAGTACTGTTTTTTTCTCCTTCATTGCTTTACAAAAACAAAATTCAACCAAAAAGACCTGGCTGTGTTTTGTGTTTTTTAGGTCACCGGTGAAGACCGAGAAGTCCTGCTGTTCAGAACGGACCATTCAGGTCGCGCCTGGCCAGTCAATGACCCCTCTGGACCCCAAGAACCCCACGGAGGTCGACGCAAGAAGAAAGCGGTAAAGGGAGAGGAATGACGAGGGAAATCAATGTAGAAAAGTAAAAATAGAAACCAATGACTGGACAACAGGGAGGGATTGTTTAAAAAAAAATCAAAAAACCACAACATAGGACAAAGCTCCTGAAGACTAGAAGACGAAGGTATTGAGAAAAGGGGAAGTGAAAGGGAGGTTTGTGTCCTGCTGTTTGTTCCATGTTGTTTGATATTCAACAGAGTGTGTAATGAGAGCAGGGTTATCTCCTGACTCTGAGTTGTTATGTGTGTATTGTAAACAAATCTCTCCAGTCCACTCTCTGTTGTTGGTGATTATGAATGTATAAAGTGGCTCAGATTCCCATACGTCTGTCTTGCCCTCGGTTTCCCTCATGATCTGTATCTCGCTTTGTCCATTTCTGTTTGTCAGAGTTCATCTTCTTCTCTCCATTGTCACTTTCTCATTCCTTTTGTATGTGATTTGAATGGCTTTAAAGATTGTGTCTTTTTTTTCCCACTCTCCTCTCTCTTTCCGTCTCTCATCAGATTGAGACCCATGTTGACGGGGAGCGTGTGCGCTACTTCCAGGACGATGACAACGTGGGTCTGAAGGAGATGGTGAGGAGGGAGAAGATGAGCTCTGCACAGGATCAGAACGCCCTCTACTCTCGCATGGCTTCCAAGGTATGAGAACGTTATTCATTAACTTAACAAAAATGTCAGGGGTGCCCTTTCAACTTATTTGAAACAGAACTATAGAAATGGCAACATGGCATCTTTGGACTGGTTCTCCGGTCTGGCAACACAAGGTAATTCTACTAATGGACAAGAGGCTCGTGCTTGTGACGGTGCAAGATGGAAACATTAATGGCGTCTTCCTCGGTTGAGCTGTAACGTTAACTAGCTCAATGGTTTTAGGTGAGTTCAGACAATGGAATACTGATGCATGCTTCCTTCTGTGCGGTGATACAGTTGGAGGGTGTATTTCAGTAGAAAGATTATTTTTTGGGCGCTTTGAGCACCACAAGTTAAGTTCCATCTAGTGCTATTATATTCAAGAGAAGGAAAACACCTTTGATATCTCCAACACTCAGCAACTCAAATCAAAACAATATAGACTGATAAGTAGCGCTACAGTTAGGAGGGAAAATGCAGAGCCACCACCTCTCACGGTTTCGCCGTGTGCCACACGCGTTTTCATGTTTTCACACGCTCACACGCCACACAACCAATATATCACAGCAAAAAAAAAGTCTGAGGCGCGTCGGTTCCTTTTCAAACTCCCCGACGATAGCTGGCGCTAAGGAGCGCATCTGTAAACCTATTCGCGGCATAGACAGTCGCGCAACTGGGGGACCGCCGACGAAGAGGAGTAGAGAGACTGAGGTATTGGGGCTCTCAAGTCTCACGCATTGAACGTGACTGTCACTCATTTTGGTCTTAAGTCACGCCCTCCCGGCACACAGCTGTTCGGCGGCGCATATTTCTCGTCGTCGTCTCTCCCTCCCGCCCCCGTCGACATAATCTCACGGGAAGGTTTTTGGACAAGTTGGCAGCTCTGAAAATGTGTAATTTAGAATTTGGGTGAACTTTCCCTTTTTAATAAACTGTGGTTAGATCAGTTTAGTTAAGTTGAAAATGATGAATTAACGGAGAACAGAACTGTTTGTACCTGAAGGTGCAAACTAAAGTTTGGCGGATCAAGGTGGCTTGCTCTCTGGCTTTCCTCAGCTAATGCGGTTGCTGATGATACTTAACCTGTATCCAGATCGCCATCTGTATTCCAAAGATCATCATCATTCACTTAGTTTTAAAGTTATTTTGTAAAGTATTACATAAATGATGTGGACGATGCAATAGAATGAAGTAGCTCTTTGACTGATTAGATCAGCTGGACCTGAAAATGTGTATAAAAACAACACAATGTTGCTCCCTGAATACACACTAAAGGTGCAGACAGGAATATGGCATGGTAAATGTACACATCTACAAAATATATAAGTGTGTGTTTGTGTTTATGTGAACAATTACCAAGATGAATTGTAATACTTTAAGGAAAGATATATATTTAGGATTTATCAGATTTATATGCATTTGGTTCTGTGGTATCCATTCTTCTCCATCTGCTCGTGTTATTACATCTGCTAGTGTCTCTGTCTCTCTCTCTCCCTCGCTCTCTCTTTCTGCGGCTTGCTCTCCTCCGCTGTGTGCTTTAAATAGACGTACAGCAGCAGATGGGTACTGGCAGGTTGTGGTGCGTGTGTCAGTCTATCAGCAGCTCTACAGACTGCACATCCTTTTTTTTTGTTTTTGTTTACTTCTTCTCTCCCTGTAGGTAGGAATATGACAACAAGTTCTGTGTGTGTGTGTGTGTGTGTCAGTAACAGAGTTTGAAATGGAAGCATTGATCAACACAGTGATTTGGAGGAGATGCTATGGGAGTTAAAAAAAAAAAAAGACAAAATGCTTTGGCTCTGTCCACGTTTTCCCTTTCTTTGACTTCCTCTGCCCTCACTCGCTCACTTCCCCTCACTCCCTAGCTCACTCACTCATTCAAGCACGCACGGACACACACGCAGGCACAAAATCACAATTACTCGTCGTCACTCATATATTCATTACACATGCATGCGTATAAAAATACACACATACGTTCTGCACCTACAAAGAGGAACACTAAAAATACATCTACAGTTACCATGGCAGGGCTTCTATAAATACCAGTTTCATCCATTGGTCAAAGACACAGTTTGTTAGCAGACAAGCATTGTCTGCAGATTGTATTTTGAAATAGAATATGAGTAGTATACCAGACAAATACATGTCAACCCTTTGTACTCTGCTGGTATTTGCTGAATTGATAATCTATGATTTAAATTGCATTAAGAATGTGTTAATTTATCATAAACCAAGACATGAAAAGAAATCATCAGTAGTGAAAATTGTGTGTGCGCGTGTGCGCGTGTGTGCGTGTGTGCGCGTGTGTGCGCGCGTGTGCGTGCGTGCACGCGCACAAAAATTAAAAAAAAACCCTCTCTTTTGGACTAATGTAGCATGTGCTGCTGCACACTTAGGTGCAGTCCTTTGCACACACACACACTCCTACAGACACACAAACACGCACATTCCCTCCCACACTGTCACTAAACTAATCCAATTTTCACTCTCACTCACACACTCACTCCTACACAGCGAGTCATGCACACACACTTCAGCCGTGCTCGCCCATGCACAACGATTCCAACCTGTTGCCCGGTCACCATGGTTACAAGACTCAGACGTAGAAACGCATGGGTCGATACTCGGCATCCTGCCTCACACTGTTAACACACACACACACACACACACACACACACACACCAGAAACAAACTTACTTGCAGGGCAGTCGGAGGAATATTGCGTCAGCACCTAGACACACACCAATTAGTGAAGATACCACCAGTCGATGGCTCGACAGTCGGATTGCCAAGGCGTTGTTTTAAGCCTTAAATGAAGAGTGAAAACTTCATGTATACTGTGTGTATATATATATGTACACACACACACACACACACACTTTAGTACGTTCTTTCGTTGTTGTTTTTTGGAGAGAAAAAACTTTTTTTTTTGTCCAATAGTGATCACACTCCTGTTAAACTTCTCTCCTTCTCCCCGCCTTCTCCACCACCACTTCTACCCCACTCGGCTCTCCAGATGATGGGGAAGACAGACGGCGACAACTACACGCTGGATGACATGTTCGTGTCAAGTGCAGCGCAGCGGGAGGGCGAGGGGAAGGAGGAGGAGAGGATGAGGAGCAAAGCCATCGGGGAGAGCAGGAGGCTGGCGGCCTCCATGGACAAATGCCAGCAGTGCTTCAGCAGCCAAGAGCTCCAGAAGCACCTCATCGTGGCAATAGGGAGCAAGGTAGGGGATCCTGAATACAGAATCTTTTGGGATGTTGGAATTAGTTCTGAAATCATTAGCCGCTTAATTGATGAGTCAGTCAACAATATTGATAATCAAAGTCTTTTGTCAAGCAAACATGCAAGTAATTAACTGTTTTTTGTTTCTCTAATATGATCACATGCAGGTTTTCTCCTTTAAATAGAGCTGAAACGACGATTATTTACATTAACGCCTAATGTGGATTATCGTTGATTGATGTGTTTTCCATCTTGGGTCCAGGTTTACTTGAGCCTGCCTGCAGGATTGTCGATGACAGAGGGCCACTGTCGAATCTGTCCATTGCAGCATCACTGCTCCGCCACCGGATTGGATGAGGATGTGTGGTCAGAAATGCAGGTTAGCCAGACAGAGCTCCAAGTCCAAAGACTTAAATAACAACTTCCAAAGTCGTATTGAAGTCGTGTGGTAAATGCACATCAGGACCACGTGCCGCTTTAAATGTCAATGTTTACCTCAAACAACAATAATTATAATTTTATTCAGTTCCCTTTGTTGTTGCTTTGGTGTCCTCAGCTGTTCCGGCGTACTTTAGTGCGAATGTTTGAATCCCAGGAGATGGACTGTGTGTTCATGGAGACGCACATGAACCTACGCAAAAGACAACATTTGGTCCTTGAGTGTCTCCCACTACCCCGAGAACTGGGCGATATGGCACCCATATACTTTAAGGTCTATAAGCATTTGTGTTCTAGTCATTCTGATTTTAAGTTCACTGATACATTGACTATTGTAGGGATAGGTTTTGAGTTGTGTATACCATTTTTTGTGTGCCTTCAGAAAGCCATCCTGGATTGTGATGAGGAATGGGCCATGAACAAGAAGGTCGTCGACCTCTCTTCGAAAGACATCCGCCACGCTGTATGCCCGCTTCATCTTTGTCTGTCTTTCGATCAGTCTGTTACTCCTGTCTGTTATTTTAATAATATTTGGGTTTTGTCTGAACCTTTGTTAATTGTTTGTACTTGTTTGTTTAATGCCTCGAAGGTTCCTCGAGGTCTTCCCTATTTTGCTGTTGACTTTGGACTCCAGGGAGGGTTTGCTCATGTCATTGAAAATGAACAAAAATTCCCCCATTACTTTGGCAAGGTTAGTGTGTCCATTCAGACTGGTGTACGTGGTACTACTGTTTTAGGTAGTAGAAGGCAATCTTCTTTAGTTCCAGGAATTTTATCAAATGTATCTACAGTATGCAGTATATGCGTAACTTTGGGTCAGCTACAACTGTGTCGATGAAGGTGCATTAATGGCATCTGTCACAAATGAAGTCGTACATTTTGCCTACAGTAGCACTTTGAGTATTATACCAATGTTGTTTCAAATAAACATTATGGGGCTTTTATTCTTTTTTTTTTTGAGTCATGCTCTTCTGCACTCACAAATTAATTATACTTCCTTTCACAGCAATCTTTCAAGATGACCGAATCTCTCTTTCCCCTCGCAGGAAGTGGTCGGAGGCATGATGGACCTGGAGCCGCGACGTTGGAGAAAGTTGATCAGAGAAAACTTTGATGACCAGAGGAAGAAAGTCCTCCAGTTTGCACAGTGGTGGAAACCGTACGACTGCACTAAGACCGAGGGCTAGCTGGACACTCTCTCAGAACACTTTGAGTCTTGAAGGTTAAGCACAAACGCATACGGACTCACTGTGGTGCACTGTTGCATCTACTTATTCCGAATTTTATGTCTAATTTGTACTAGAAGTTACAATATTAGACTGTTTGTAATCAAATAAAATTAATGAAACAACCTTGATTCATGTGTTTGTTGTAATTTTTATGTTACATAACCAAACATAATATCACACTTGCCATGAATTGTGTCCTATCTCTATTTGTTTATGCTTAAAAGGTCACAAGACCTAAATAGTGATTTATGTGGGTTTTTTTTTTTATCAAATACGACTTGGGATGTTTTTGTCTTAGTTACTTCTTTTAAACAAACAACTATGTAAGAAGTTACCTTTTTCGTTTTTTTTAGTATTTTTGTAATAATCTTTATCCATAATCATAATTTGTGGTATATTTTAAAGCCCATGTGAGCATCTCAATTCTCATCACGATGTCATGCCTTTCATACCTTTCTGCTCCTTTTGATTGGCAATATTTCTAACATTCTTTTAAGAAAAAAGGGACATCACTCTGCACTATATTTTTTAATTCATAGTGGTGAAATTGTGTCTCTTATAGTTCCTTGAACACTATTAACTTGCCCTTTCATATATAATATAACATGTTTGCTAAAAGTAACCTTTTATTGAAGGAACATACCACACAAGGGCATGGAGGAAATGAACTTCTCTGAGGAGTAACAGTTGTGCATTGTTTGTATTATTATTATAACATCACCTTGATAAGACTCGTTTCACTGAAGATCAGCAAGCCATGTCTACTACCATAGTATTTTTGATGCACAGCAGACTATTCACTGTTCATTGTATATGATGCAACTGCCGAAAAATAAATCCCACCATCAAAATGTGTATCCAAAGTTTAAATCATATTGTGGGCATTTTAATTGAATCTGAAATACAGTTGTTAGTGAAACACCACAACATGCAATTTGCGATTCTTTAACCCGATTTCTACCTTTGAAACGGTCCCTTGGGACCGTGCAGCAGCTTATTTATATTAGGCAAGTGACAGAGAGGCCCAGGTTCATGGTTAAGAGCAGCAGAGTGGCCTGAAGTGATATATGGTTATGGCCAATTAGATTGGCTGGGGGCAGAGTTACGACCCAGACAGCCATTTCTCTCCCTGTCTCTGGCAAGCACGCATGGCCTCGCACACAGGCATGCAGACACACACACACACATATCTTTCTAGTTAATTTTAAGGCAATAATATGCTCTTTGTGTCCCAAAAATTGAAACTGACTTGCTCGCTAGCGCACACTCATACTCACACACACACACACACACACACACACACACACACACACACACACACACACACACACACACACACGCATACATGCACACACAAACACACAGAAGAACTAAATATATCTAAAAGCTCAAGTGAGTGGCACACAGCATTAAAATGCATGCATATCTGTGTGATGTGACAGGCAACAGATGAATGTACAATTGTGGTTTAGGTTGTGAGTGTGTCTGTAGACTGCCTGCTTATCTCTGGGGAAAACCTGGTTTTGAATCACTGGTGTGTGTCACCGGCTAAACCTCTTATCTTCCTGCATTCCACAACTACAAGTTTTTTTTTCAGATTTTTCAAGCTGAAAAACTCTGATGAATATGTGTGTTGGCTCCTGGCTGGTTTCGTCTATATAGGTTTTTTCTCCTTTTGGCATTCATTTGAAATATCTGTGTTTGTGGATGTTTCTATATCTGTGTGTTAGACGCTATGTAAATCTGGCTGCAAAACATGCAAGTTATTTATTTCTTCTCTCCTCCTTGCTACTGTGACGAACAAATTTCCCCTTCGGGATAAATAATCTATCTATCTATCTATCTATCTATCTATCTATCTATCTATCTATCTATCTGTCTATCTATCTATCTACTCTGTCTCTCTCTCTCTCTCGCAAATCTGCCTTTCAAAGAACATTTTTGTCTGATTTATTTTAATTCATGATAATTTGATCATTTAAGTATCAAGGGCAAACAAACCTTTACATTTGCGTTCAAATAAAAATGTTGATCAGGCATACTTTAATGATGTAAAATAAAAGTTGACAATGTGCACCAAGATAAATGGACAAATCTAAACCATCATTTCAACAAACATATGGACGAGCGCATGAAGTTTACTATAAGACACCTAACGGTTTATTCCAGTTCAATTGGAAGAGCCAGGGTTGTACTGCTCTACACTTAATTTCTATGCTGATGTGATTAAAATGGAATGCCATCCATGTTAAATGTACCTATTGATACCAGGAGGTGCCCCTTCTATTTATTCTCATTGCATGACCACGCAGTTACTGAGCTATTGCCCTATCTGCACTCAGCTGGAGATGGCTCGCTGCTCGTGGGCTTATCTTCACTGGAGCAGTATTTTATTCCATTGCTGTGTTGGCTTTATTAAATGGCCACATTATTACTGATGGATGGCAGACTGATTGTGAAGAGCAAGTGAACAGATAAGGAAATAGGAAGAGAGACAGAGGCAGTGTGTTAGAGTGTGTGTAGTGTGTTAGTGCCTGCTTTGTGTGAGAGACGAAGAGTGTGTGTTTGTGTGTGTGTTACAGAGAGAGAGAGAGAGAAAGAAGGAGCTAAATTCTATGCAATGTATTGGGGTCATGCTGCTCCAGAAAGTCAAATGAATTAGTCGGCACCTCCAGGAAATTACACTGTGTGTGTGTGTTCGTGTGTGTGTGTGTGTGTCATGCAAGCAAGCATCATGTCTGTTTCAGTGTCTCGCTTTCTGCTTGTCCCTTTGGGGCCCTCAGTGACACTAGACATGCTTTGCCAATCAAGGTCAAGGTCATGGCTGTGATTAGTGCCCGACATGAGCATCATTCTGTTCTCTAATGGGAGGCTACAAGCGTGTGCCACTGCTGCCAGCCCCATTATCTGCCCGTGGAGCCATATTTGTCCTTGAATACCCATGTTGAAAACATTTGGCACATTGCCATGAACTTAGTTTATTGACCATGACTGTTGTTTGATTATAATCAAATGTTGCTTAATTGCAATTTCCAGTTAGTTAATTGAGGAACAATCACGTGTTTGTCACCAACCAAGATGTCAACATGATAAGAAACTGTATATGACACTGTAAAAATAAACCGGAACAATAACCCTGTCATGAGTGAGTGTGGTGGGGTGGAGACTCAGGTGCAGAGAAAGACAGGAGGTTTTTTAGCAAAAATCAAAAAGGGTACTTTACTTAGTCCCGAAAACACAAAACAGCAGGATACACACACCAGCACTGAACGACAACTACATATTACATACGACGACCTGACGGGGGACAAGGGAAAACAGGGAGGTAGAAGGGAAACACAGGTGTGGGGCATAAGCAATCAGGGGACACACATGGGCGGGACTAAGGACAGGTGAATGGAATCAAGCAATCAGGGAGACACAACAATCAGGACACAGAGGAAACAAGACAAATTCAACATATGACAGGAAGCCACCCGTGGCTTTCCGTGACAAACCCATCATTTTACAAGGCAGCTAAAATGAGAACTTTTGAAACATGTTAGTTGGCTCGTGGGCAACCGTATGGATCTTTTTTTTTTCTTAAACAATCCAGACTTAATGTCCTCTTTTTTTCTTTCTTGCCGACTATTTCCCACTGTTCCATATGATGAATTATTGTCCATAATAAGCAATTGAGTCAAGGGAAACACAGATTTATTACAATAAATCAAAATATATCAACACGATTTGGAATTATACATTATAATGTAGAGAAACCTTTAAACAGGACTGTAGGCGATCACCAAATGAAGACAAACATACGATGTAACTGTTCGGCTAAAGGTTGAAGGAATGGATTTTCTTATACAAAATGTTTCACAGGCCATTGTGGTCACTCTGTCTGTAAGTCTATCCATCCATCTATCCATCTATCCATCCATTTACCCATCTATATATCCATCTATCCGTCCATCCATCCATCCATCTATCCGTCCGTCCGTCCGTCTCTATCTCTCTCTGGGTATCTGTCTAAATTAAAGTTTTATGTCTGTCCGTCTGTCTGTCTGTCTGTCCACTGATTGGTTGAGGTTTTGTCCAACTAAAACGCCAAACGGCGTGCTAATGCATACTTCCCAGCGCGAGCTCGGCGGATAGAGAGCTCCTCTCTGCTCCGCACACCAGCGCTGCGTGCTGCTCTGGCTGACAGCGCGCGCTCTCTTCCTCTCCGGGCTCCTCATCTCACGCACCTGAACTCCGCTCCGGACACATCTCCTCGCTGCTCGCACTCCGAGCGACGACCAAAAAAAAGAGAGACAATACCAAACAATAGAGCAGCGGGGAACGACGACCAAGTGAAAGATGGAGGAATGGTGAGAGGACGGTTAGTTGGCGGACAGATAGGAACCCCGCTGTCGCAGAGGACCAGAGGGAGCGGGAAGAGAGAGCGAGAGAGAGCACATCTGCCGTGACTTTGGGGATTTCTCTCCGGCGAAGTGGAAGAAAAGGGGGAGAAAGCCACATCTCCCAGATGCAAAAAAAAAGAAAAGAAAGCACCGTGTGTGTGAGGAATGATTCACGTGTGTCGGAATTACCGTGGAGGACAAACGTATCCAATTTCTGCGACCTTTTTTGTCACATTTCCCCCAACCTTCTGATTGCAGTTTTGACAGTGACGGTAGGCTAATGTCTGCTTCAACATAGTCGCGAGTCAAGCCAATACAACTAAAAACGGCTTTAAAAGAAATGCTGGCAGGGGTTCTCTGTTTGCAATCTATTTTTATTTATTTATTTGAATCATCCTTTGGAGAGTGTTTGGCCTCCTGCGGAGACTTGTTTTGGGGGTAAAGGAGGACGTTTCTTTTTCTTCTTCTTTTTTTTTTTTTTTTAAAGAGGCGAGACCCCCACCTCCTCCTCCCCCTTACATAAATGTTTGCGTGCCGTTAGTGCTCTCGTTCTCCGTAGACCACCCCTCTCCCACTGAATAGGCTGCAGAGTCTCACACGCAGACAGACGCATCTCACATGCACATAGACAGAGACCGACCTGGACATTATCTCGCGCGCACGCAAACCACATATCATATGCACACATAATTACACAAACAGACCTCCCCCCCCCCCCCTCCCTCACCCGCCCAACCCTCTCACCCTCCACTATCTGATGACTCCCCGGCGTAGTGGTGGACGTGGTACGGAGCCGACTGTAGCATCATCATCATCATCATCATCATCATCATCATCATCATCATTCTCAACACTACCACTGTCACTTTCAGCATCCTCCTATTCCTCACTACTACTACCACCACCACCACCATCGCCACAACCACCATGTCCTCGTCGTCGCGCAAGATCTCATCCGAGTCGTTCAGCAGCTCTGTGGGCTCGGACTGTGGGCTCGAAAGCCCCGGTGGAGACGCGGGGGACGGCGTTTTGGAGCCGGCGGAGGAGAGTCGAGGCTGCCCCTTCTCCTCGCTCCACTCGTCCCACAGAGCGGGGCTCTGGAACGGACGCAGCTCCGCAGAGAGGCCGGTGTGCCCGGCGGCGGGTGAGGAGCAACAAGCACCCGCTGGTCCTCACAAGAGGGTCACCAGGAGGAGAAGGGTGAACCTGGACTCGCTGGGGGAGAGTCTGAGACGACTGACCTCACCCACGGTAGGCCTCCTGCTGTGTCTTAACGAAATATCATTACATATTCCGAAATGGCAGAGTCATAAAGGCATCTTGCTCACAATTGGCCTCCTTTAGTGTTCAATTGGGGCCTTTGAATTTTATGCAATATAGCCAAAGTAAATGTATAGTTTTACCACACATTTGTGGGTCATTCTACTGGAATCGGGTAAAAGGTATAGTAAAATGTGTTTACAAGCTGAACATTATAGAGCCAGTTATTGACTTCAGAAGACATTGAGTAGCCTATTTTTTTTTTAGAGAAAGTCAATATGATGACCGAACAGCCAGCGTATGTTCCATTCCAAACAGCTGTCTCCAAAGTTGAGGACACGCAGCCCTTAAGAGCAGAAAAAAAGACATAATTCAAGGTATTCCACCATTGTAAGCTATTGTCTGAAATCCCAGACGATGTCTTTTTTCACATCCCAATGTGACGTTTGCTGTGCTGTCTGGAAAAAAATGAGCCTCTTTTCATCTTTCAGTCTGAATCATCTGGCAGATTATATAATAAATATATTGTTGTAAGGGAGGGAGGAAGGGAAGGAGAGAGAGAGAGGAAGGGAGGGAGAGAAGCCCATGCTCTGCCTGTTTATATGTAAGGAGTGTGACGAGTGAGCCTGTTTCTGTATGTCTGCAGTTGTATTACCGGCTCTAATGTAATAAAACAGCTATTAGAACCGAGTCCAATTGTGATGGATGATGTGCGATTAGGGCATTTGCTATAGCGTAGTCCTAAGTGATGGGAGGCTGAATCAGTTTGAGATTTGATTGCATCTCCTGTAATGTGGCCCCTGATATGCAGTTGGGCAACAATAACATATCCCCGTAAGTAGCCTCGGTGAAAGTGTCAAAAAAGTCAAATTGCAGTCTGCACTGTGCTTCAAATTAGAATACCCATCTTTAAAGGTGATTGACAGAGACAAGTGATTTTTGACTTGAACAGAGATTCTCTGCCAATATCCAGAAACACGGTGACATTTATATACAAACCAAAACATGTCGTGAAAAACTCTCTGGTTTGTTTATATTGGTTCCCCATATAATAAGAGCACTGCTGCGTTTTCTTCAGATTGTAGGAGGTTGTGGGAATAGGTTTTTCCAAATTGCAGTTGCTCAGACCCTGTGGTCCAATTCCTGGGAGAAATACTGTAGATGATGCACA
This sequence comes from Clinocottus analis, assembly GCF_023055335.1. Lineage (NCBI taxonomy): Eukaryota > Metazoa > Chordata > Actinopteri > Perciformes > Cottidae > Clinocottus > Clinocottus analis. Next base: position 9,291,469 of record NW_027175931.1, on the reverse strand, counting down.
GAAGTCGATATAGAACAGCAGTGATTTTCAGCCTTTTTTTTTTGCTGGCCAGGCACGTCCTCCCCAAAATAATTTAATTCAGCAGCGCAGCTAAAAATCTGAAGTTGGTGTATATTAAAAAGAACTACTGAGAGCCAACTTCAGCTCTCTGCTGTCTCTTACTGGCCCTGATCGTTGATAGATCTGTGAACAAAATAGGGCAGAAGGAACACTTAAAGACGAGTTCGTATAACGCTCAGTGATGATAATATCTAGCATTGTTCTAACATCTAGCAACTGTGTGTGTGTGTCTCTGTACGGATGTTTTTGTTTGCCTAGAAGTGCAATTACAGGCATAAGTTGGGCCTCATTAATGGAACCCAACTGTAAGGGTAATTGTGGTGTTGTGCTTTGGTTACAGGGAAAGGGTAAATGTCCAAGGTCTTTTTTCAGTGTCTGATGGGTGTGTATGTGCATGTGTGTGTTAGGCTGACGGAGCAGCTTAAACTCTCCCAAACTTGACCAAACCCAGATTTTTATAATACATTTATAAAGATATACATGCAAATTAGCTAATACTGTATACATTCGCTCACTCACCAACAAAACAGCACACTGTGTATTCTCTGTCTCTCTCTTTCGCTCTCTCTCACACTCACACACACACACACACACACACACACACACACACACACACACACACACACACACACACACACACACTGTAGCTGCGTGCAGTGTCTGTTGTTGACTGCAATGGACCGTGACAGAGAGAACAGAGAAAGCTCTCTGTGGTTGTCTTCAACCTGACCACACTGACCCAGAAGCAACAACACGCACACCCACAGTTGTGTTTTCATGACTTTTGGGGACATTTCATTAATTTCCTGGAGACCCTAACCCAACCAAGTGTTTACCCTAAAATGTATACTGAGTTATGTTACCCCACTAGTCCCCACAACGTGATAGTGTAATCAAGTTTATGTCTCGACAAGATGGGTAAAGGATGCCCAACCCTTCTCCCCCCCCCCCCCACACACACTCTCACACACATGTACATTAAACATTAATTATCTGTCTCTCCCTGTCTCAGTTTCTATATTGAGGGTGTGAATTAGCTTAGTGACCCATGACGCTGGTCAAAGGCCACGAGTGATGGCCACATATGCAAAGTGTGGGACATTTGTATGCGTGTGTTGATGTGCTTCTGGTAAATCCATATCCTAAGTCGGTGGCGACATTTTCCCTATCAGGGACTAGCAGTATTGGAGCGTGTTTACCTTGCTTTTAGTTAGATGCACAGTTGGGTCAGTGTTCTGTGTGTGTACACATGCGAGTTGTTTTTATGTAATTCTTCCTCCATTTTGTATCAATGTAAATGTTGAAGTTGGCTGTTTGCTGTGATCCGCCTCTTTCTGTTCTTTGTATACTTTCCACAAATGGGACTAGTTCCTTAAAATCTGGAAATGAAAGTGTCTTTACACCCTTTCAGGGGAGAATATCCATTCATAACTCCCATGTCCATTTTCTTTTTGAAAACAACAGTACAATGAATAACAATTATTGTACAATATTTATATTGTCTGCTCAAACTAGTGATAATATAAAATGATGTCCCCGTCATCGCAATTTCATTTTGAATTGATGAAAGACACTTTGTGATTTACAAGTTTTGAAATAAGTTTGCTTGTTTGTTTATAAATCAAATGGATTTTTTTTAATGAAACCGTCAAGATTGTAATATTTCTTTTAACATTTTGCCTTAATTTATTGAAGCTGAGACAAGTAACACATTCTTTTGGAAACATAATAAGAACGACAGTAGAATGTATAGCTGTACATGACTTGAGAGTAACGAAGGCTCATTTCAACGTTTTCTTTCTCATTGATTTTCAAAATACATAATTGTTTACTCGAGTGGCCAGAATTCACTTCACTAATTATACAGGAATTATGCTCCTTTGAAGGCAAACATAAATGCCTGTGAACAAACAAACACAGAGAAGGGCGTTCTGTATAACTGTAGATTGCGCATTAGCAAACTTGCACGTCAAGCAAGTTGACTGCTTTATTCAGGAGTTATGTGGAGGTAGGTTTTAACGGATAAAAACAAATGCAGACATATTGCAAACAAGTATAAAGGAAGAAGCCACACTAACGTTTCTGAACTTCTGCACAGAACACAATTGCAACATTTAAATTACAAAAAGCACACCTCTTTTGCATAATATTACATTAATCTTGCTGATACACTTGTTGAAAGTAATTTACAGAACAGTCAGTGCATTCAAACTTCTTGCAGGGAACCAAATATTTTGCATTTAAATTGTTTCCGATACTAATCAGTATCTGAAATGCCTCTGTGACACGACACAGCCTAAAATACTGCATCGGGTGTTGGTCTATTCAAGCTCCATTTGATAAAAATATGTATTAATAACTTTCATTTGTATTTATTTTAGGTATGATATCTTCAAATGTAATCTTGTAAGATTTAGTTTTGGCGAGAAACTTAAATAAAAACAGTTATGTTTTCACAGCAATGTCAAATCGACACTAGAGCGAGTAATATGACCTGATTCACTTTTTGTTTTTGTTTTAACACACTGGTATGCATCTCATGCTGGGAAGTTGTGGGGTCTCATCTGGTGTATGAGTTTCTATTTTCTTTAGTAGCGGGGGCAGCGTTCAAACTGTGCTGAAGCACCAGTACCCACTGCGCTGGGACCAAACGCCACACGGCTCGTGCTATTGGAAATTTGGAGGAGGAAGATACAATAAAAGCAGGGAAGGAATCAGTCACACAGACAGACAAAAAAATGCAGGTTCACATACAGTACAGACAAGTGTGACTGAACGCCATTGGCAAAGAAGGCAATGCAGAGCAACAGAGCAAGTGGAATGGAGAGAGTATTGGTGAGATACTGCTCCCCTCCCAAGGTAAAGAAACAGAGCAAACAAAAGAGACAGAGTGGTTTGGTTAAAGACCACAGGGAAAAGAGAAGGAGAGAAAATGTCCTCAAAGAGAGAGAAAGTTTGAGTTTAAACTCTCCACCTGAAATTTACTTGGACACTTTCTTTTAATGTAACATCTAGTTTGACTAATCTTCCCTTTCATGCCATTTCTCCTGTGCACACACACACACACTCACCATTGCAATGCTTACGCAATATTTTTAAAGAAAGTATTCCATTTTTAATGAAAGAATCCCATTCATACTATTATTATATAATAATAATATTTCTGTTTGACCATATTATGTGTATCTTCTCCTTATTGAATCTTCTCAGTGTTGTCTACATATTGTAGTGTGTTTTTCACAACCAGGCAATCTACAAGATGTTGGCCATTATAGCAGGTCTGTGAGTGAGATTAATGTGTGATGAGTTATAGAGTTGTGTGACCAGTAAACATGCCAGGGATGGCAACAATGTAGACTAAGGACGATGTATGTGTACAGTATGTTTGCACATGTGTGGCTGATAACAGTTAGTGCTCGTGTGATTGGTCATGTGGTGGGAATCCACTATAATGTGCTGTGGTAAATGAGTAGCTGAACCAAGGATGCAGTGAGAGGAGATTGAGAAGCAACCATTTCTGCTAGACACATGCAATAGAGAGGTGACAGGGAGTTTTCCCTCACAAATAGAAATAGTGAAACTATGGCCCAATGGGTATTTTTGGAGCCATCAGTGCCCATCTTGCTTATGTTGTTGCGAAGCTGACGTTTGGCTCCCTGTAGCTAATAGTGAACAAGTATTTTTGTATCAGCCGATAAGGACATACACACAATATGAAGAAAAACGAATCAGCACTGAGAATAGAAGCTTCAGACATTTGTAATACCAATCGGTTAGCGGTGATATAACGTCTAATTCTTAACCTGGTAGTGAAATAACTGACCAATATGTAGATTTCTTTTCACTGTCTCTGTCACTTTCTCGAGAACCTCTCCCTCTCTGTCTCTCGACACACGCACACGCACCCGCACACACACACAAATCACTCCTGCATCTGTCCGGAGGCCTCAGGATGACCTCCCCAGCTGGCACACTGTGTTCTAGCATTGTCACTACAGCCTTGCCGTATCACAGATAATCACATTGGACCCGCCTCCTCTAGCTTAGGCTGTCAGTTACGGAAAATAGGCCAGCTTCACACACACACACACACACACACACACACACACACACACACACACACACACACACACACACACACACACACACAGGGTTTGATCGGGGTGAATTATTTTTTTCCATGGACACTGGGCTATTAGTAGAACTTGTCTGAATGACTCTTAAATTTAAATGAAATTGACGACAGTAATCATAGTTTTCTCAGCAATTTCGTTGTGGAAGCTACTCAGCCTCAGTGAAATAATATTAAATGAATATGACAAATAATAATATTAAAGTACATTTTTCAACAAGCACAGGTGTTACTAATGACAACAATGATGTCTCTGTTCTATTCACGTGTCTGTTCAGTAAGCGGTGACCGTGAGCCTGTGACCAGCTTGCCCAATGGTCCTGATACTAAATCAGCTACATGGAAATGAGCCGTCATTCATTGGATCATTTCTAACTTGCACTCTTCCTGCTCCGACATGTCACAATGTGTGCTCTGAAAAATTTAAATCAATTTGAATGTGACCTGGATGCAGGTAACACTTGAGATTATACCTTGACAGTGTGTCATGCTTTCCAATTATTGATCCATAACCAAATATATTCACTTATAAAGATTTGAACGCTGATATATTGTGACCTTATAACCCCAAGAAATGAAGCCACCAATGTGTGTGTCACACACTACAATGACTTTATTAGGAAGTTTTGAATATATGCAGTATTGTCGCTTTATTGCGTGCAAAAATGAACACACAAATACACATTGGGTACACATTGGGTAATATTTTCACTTCTTCTTGCAGACACAGACTGTTCAGGAGGCTCTACAGCGAACTCTACAATTCTATAGACAACAAGAGATCAGGTAAGACTGTCTTCATCACTAGCTCTTGGCCTCTGTCGCTGCTTCTCTTTCTCTCCTGTCTCCTGTCCTCTTCAATCAGTCTCCACTGCACACTTCCTGTCTATCTGCTGTCTGGTCCTAGCGTCCCTATCACTCATTTTCTCCCCTTTGCCTTTATTTTTCTCACTTTTTTTCTCTGTCTGTCTGTGTCTGTCTGTTTGAGCCTCTCACTCTCCTTGCCTTCCTGCCTTTTTTTGGTCACACAGACAGTAAGACAGACTGACACGCACACACACTCACTCATATATTGACACACTCTTTCACCTCTTGTCTCTCTCTCTCACCGTCCTTCGCTGTCAAAACAGTAAAACGCAGTAGAGAAGATTCAGACAGGCACAACGCATACTAATATTGTCCATGAAGCACAAACTGCATACGAATATAGAAAACACATCGGGATCTCTCTAGATTTTTCAATTTCCTTTTTCCTTCACCCTTTGCCCTCGCTCATTTGTTCCCTGCTTGATTCATGTTCAGTGCAACTGAACCCTGGTTTACCTTAGGCAAATCATATAATGACACATGGTAGTCTCTCAATAATTATATATATAATTAGTATCTCAATTATTTTCAATCCAATAAAAGCAACCTGAAAGCAATGGCGTTCATTCTGTTGGTCAGTACATGTCGTAGTGGTGCGCAAAGGTTAGAAATGAAGCCTGTGACCAGAGGGTCTCTGCTCTACTTCCCAGGCCGAAACAAATCTGTGTGGGAAGTGAAAGAGCATCACTTGCTTCTCCTTTATAGACACTGTGAGAACATTTCCCTGTCTTTGTGTTGTCCAGCTGTTTCACTAGATCGGCACAATGACCCAAAATACCGACCTACACAGGCTAACTTTAGGTTAATGCTATCTATCTATTCCGATTGATTTTTGCCACCACCCCAAAAAAAAACATGTTTTTATCCATAGCTTTTTGCATTGGAGATTTGCTTTTGAATATCGCAGCAGCAACTCCAGAAAAAAACTCATTTAGAACAACCCACAACTGTCAAGGTGTTTCTTTTCATGCATCGACTTTCTTATGAAGAAATATTCCCAAAGAACTGGTATCCGCACAGTTTGTAGTGAAACCCGGTCCACGGTATGTCTTGAATGGATGCGATGTGGTTTAATTGTAATATTAGTTTATTAGCACCTTATTAGCTCTTCCTTTTTGCTGATGGCTAACTAGGACTTACGCGGAGTGCGTTTGGTTTATGTCTGACAGGTGTCAGGAAGTCGGCAATGAGGAGAGGCAAAGAGAGAGGAGAGAAGAAAAGTGCCCATTTCTAGAGAATTCTGGTTCAGAAGAAGATGTCCTCCAAATCCTACAATACATGGCAACCATACTGGGTGAGTAAAACAAGATGTGTGTGTGTGTGTGTGTGTGTGTGTGTGTGTGTGTGTGTGTGTGTGTGTGTGTGTGTGTGTGTGTGTGTGTGTGTGTGTGTGTGTGTGTAGGTTTTTCTCTTCTAAATTCGCTCATTTACTCTTAATGAATATCCAAGTTATTTTCTTGTAAATGTACAACTTTAATCCGATAATTCCGATATATTTTTCTTGGAAAAATAACCCCTCTCCTTCCGCAATAATAATTATTAGTATTATTAAAATGTTTTAACCTACAATGGCTCTATTATGCTGTCATACTATTAATCCTAATTTGACATGATTTTAAAAGCATCTTTTAATTGTGTCATTTCTTGCATTACATTTTTTGCAGTTTTCTCTGCTAGTCTGTATAATTATTCACTTTCTAGCCAATATTAATGTTTTTCAAACTTTGTTTATTCTTTTTACATTTCAACATATCTTTCTGTTTTTGTACTGTGGTGACATGTTTAAAAAATAAATAAATAAATACATATCAGTTTTAATTTTTCTATAATCCCTTAATCCCATTTTCTGACTTCCTGAGTTATTATTCAGTCAGTCGGCATGTGACATGATTATTTTATCTCATCAATATTCATTATTTGAACAAGGCTTTGATGTTTGATTACTTTGAACAGTGCTATTTTGTGATTGATATGCTCAAAATTATTGCTGCTGAATTATAATCTTGTTAAAAAAATGTTATGGAACAAATGTAATGCTGGGTTTCATGTAAAAGGCAGCTGTAACATGAAAGTACTATATATGCCTAGGGGATGCATTGAGAAATAATACTGAAAGACAGTGATCCAAGTTGCAAGTTGGTTTTATGCTGAATGACATGTCTTCTCAATCATATTGCTTCTAATCATAAGCAGATATTTTAGTCAGTCTTCGTATTCAACTGTGTGGGGCAAGTTAGGTGTATTGTTGTGTATCAGTCCATGATGTTAATAATTTGTGTATCCTCAAAAGAGTGCTATTCTGCATCGCTGACATCAATGTTTTGCATCCTCTCTCACACAGGAGTACCATTCTGTGAGCTGCGAGAGCATTTCGGAGAAGAGTTCTTTAGCCTCTGCTTTGAAGAAAACGAACGAGTGCTTCGGGCTGTAGGCGGCAACCTCCAGGACTTCTTCAATGGCTTTGACGCCATTTTGGAACACATTCGCACCTCCACGGGGCGCCGGGCCTCATCAGAGAGCCCCTCCTTCCAGTGCAAAGACCTCTACGAAGAGGAGAAAGAGAGAAGGAAATTGGATAAAGTTGGAGAGCAAGGAGAGGGAGATGGAAGAGGGAAAGTGTTGCTTCTCCGGTGTTTCAACCCTGCCTCTGTTGTGGGTTTGGTAATGCCAGGTTTTATTAGAGCTGTTGCCAGGCGGATCTTTCATTCAGAAGTTGAGGTGGAAGAAGTGCCGCCTCTAACTCCCTTATTGCCAGATGAAGATACAGAACCCACAGACGGAGACTCCACAACCCCCACCCCGACCGCGTCCCCGACTGCCACGCCCTCCTCGTCCCCGTCCCTGTCCCCTCCGTCTCATTTCCCAACCTCTGTTCCCACAGTTTGCTTGTCCTTCCAAATCCAGGAGACAGGCCCTTCTTCCCTCCCCGCCCTCCCAAATGCTGCCCCAGTGAGCACTAAACGCCCCCTTATTTCACTCTCCACCAACCCAAGTGATCTGTGCATAAGCCAGGCCACGTTTTGCCGTGCTTTTCCATTTCACCTGGTCCTGGGGCCTCACATGGAGCTACTGCAGCTTGGCGAAGGATTGAGGAAACAGGCTCGCATTGAGCCTCACCGGACCCTCTTGTTCAGGGACTTTTTTGAGATCGTCTCACCGAAGATGGAGCCTTCGTTCCCGGGCATCCTGTTGAGACTTGCATCCCCGTTTACCATCCGCACCAGGCCTGATAGCACACAGCCTGGCACCAAGGAGAAGGTAAAGAGCTCATACATAACAGATGACATAGTAGATAAAATACTACCTTTAATCACATACTTTAAGAGGATTATTGTAGTTGTACTAGGTGCGTGGTAAATTAAAATCAAGTTCAAATGAAAAGGCTGCGATATGTTATCCTTTTCAACTAATCCTGCGAGGAAACCAAAACCAGGGAGGAATTCGTCCCCGAAACGAGTATCGTCTGTGTCACCACAGACAATAATTCAATGGAATTGTTGCAGGAGGTGACATAATCCATTATTCAAATGGTGATGGCCAAAGTAATTAATTTGAAAAAGGGCTCAGCCACTCCATTTTTGATCGTGGAGAGTATCTCTATGTCAGACAGGCAGTTCAGTGTTTACAGTAAACTACACTGGCTACGCTCATTTTAACTAACTGATATATTCCTCAAATGTTGTCATGTGAAGCTCACTTATGTTTTTTAATAGTTTTTGGACAATAAAAGTCTGTTGGGATAAGATACTTACTACTTGCTCGTTGGCAATGAAGATGAAGTACAATTTATTGTTTGGCATCTTTTCATTAAATTGTAATAAAAAGATGAAGTATCATCATCCTTACCCTCTAAGTTACAACACTGTAGTGCAGTGCTACAGTAAGTTTCATGATCAAATCACCTATTTTAGTTGGATATTTATCAGTTGCTAATTTGGTTCATAACAGCACTTTTATTCGTGATGTATTCACTCTATATGATAAAAATAAGTTAAATAATCACCATCTCAGTGCTATTGTGCTGTCAAATGAGAGATTTGGGCTTAAATAGGTGGTCACATTGTGATTACATTTCTAGTTTTTTCCTTTGGATGCTAACACCCAGGTGTTTGTTTGTGAAGACCATGTGTCTGAGTTTGGTATCGCTGAACGTGTCAATTATTTGCTCTAGTCTCCGTCTCGTCTCGTCTCAGTCTTGAAAGGAGCGAAACGCTGTTTCCCACGATTACATTTTGGGTGTACCAAGCAAAACATAAAAACAGAATAATCAATCTGTCTCCACTGAATGTCATCTAACCTCATGTTGCACAACATCCACGGGAAGAATGAGGTTTGAATTGGTTTCAATTTGCCAGAAACAATTATTATCCGAGTACAACACATCAGAGTTGTATGCTATATCCAGGTCTTTGTTGATTGGGTTGTCTGCAGGCTGTCAGTGTCGGTACCAAACACCTTGATGATAAATGGACCTGACAGAGAGGAGATGGATCAGTCCAGCGACACTGTTAACTGGCGAATTAAAAAAAGAAGAAGATAACATGTAGCTGTTCTTGTGAATACAGCATTCTTTCATTTTTTTTTATACAGTGTCAAAGCCTTCTCATATACAGTATATGGTCAAAAAAAATATAACGCATTTGACCTTGGAGTCTTTTTTTTAGGAAAAGAGTCCACTTGCATTTGAAACATCTCTTGTTGTTTATGTGTTGAAACAGTAAGGGGGGCATTTCTTTGAAATAATAGAGTTAGCAAATACACATACATGTTTTTGCAGGTAAACACATATACACTTATAACGGGATTAAACTCATTTCACTGTCTGGCCAATTATTTGATGATATGGGGAACTGTGCCATTCAATTCAATTCAGTTTATTTTGTATAGCCCAAAATCACAAATACAAGATTTGCCTCGGAGGGCTTTACAATCTGTATACATGACACCCCTGTCCCAGAACCTCACATCGGATCAGGAAAAACTCCCCCAAATAAAGATAGTAAAACCCTTTCACAGGGAAAAGGGGAAGAAACCTGAGGGAGAGCAACAGAGGAGAATCCCTCTCCCGGGATGGACAGAAGCAATAGATGTCATGTGACCAGAATGAGCAACGTAACAGAGTTGCAGCACATTACATGAATATGACAAAAACATTCATATAATGAGTGGTAGGCATGGACCACGATCCAGATAGCCACAGTCCATCGTAGCATGCAGGACCAGCTCCAGACAGCCATCATCCATGGTGGCGGGGCTGGTCCAACTCCAGACAGCCACAATCCATGGGGAGAGGGGGCAGAAAGGGGGGGGGGGTCTGTCAAAGAGGAACGTTTTAAGTCTACTCTTAAATGAGGTGACCGTGTCTGCCCCTCTGACTGACGGTGGAAGCTTATTCCATAGAAGAGGAGCTTGATAACTGAAGGCTCCAGCCCCCAACCTATTTTTTAAGACTCTGGGAACCACAAGTAACCCTGCGTTCAATGAACGTAACTCTCTAGTGGGGTAGTATGGCACTATAAGCTCTTTAAGTTATAAAGAGCTCACCATTCACAAGGACAGCTTAAACTTATTAGACTATTACATTCATCACATTATACATTTTTACATACAATTTGGTCTTTGCATTTACACCATCCATATCAAGTTAGGAGCAGTGTGCTGCCCTGTGAGATGCTCGGGGAGCAACTGGGCGTTCAGTGTCTTGCTCAAGGACAATTCGGGGAGACCAGGGGTCGAACCGAACCATCAGCCACACAGTTGTCGTAATTACGACCACTACAGATGCATTCGGCCTAAGTCGCCAGTTAACAGGGTCGCTTGATAAACCTAAAAAACTCGCAGAGTTGCAAATGAGAGAACAATCCAACCGAGAAAACGAGCAAGAGTGCGCTGACCAAATTTACTGACATGTAATGTTCATTCTAATGTAATTTTGATGTGTGTGTTTGCGTGTGTGTAAGAGAGAGAGAGAGAGAGAGAGGGAGAGAGAGAGAGAGAGAGAGAGAGAGAGAGAGAAAGAGAGAGAGCAACCCGGTTTCAAAAGGAAATGATGGAGCACTCTGTCGCACTCAAAAATAGGAGTATCTCGGTGTATTCGTATTGAAGTACTGGCATTGCACTTGTGGGTGGGAAGCTGTTGAGGGATCACACCCCTGCCGTGAGCATCTTCCCATTTCCCCGACCAAGAAAAAAAACAAAACAAAAAAACAAGCAAATTAAAAGTGGTTCATCAATATTTTTTTAAAGGTACATTTTGGTCACTTGGGGTAATTTTGGCGGTAAAAATGTAAACTATAAAAAGACGTTTGAACAGAGAGTACTTTAAAGCAATAGTTCTCAACCTTTTTTCAGTGGGGTACCCCCTGACCAGTGCAAAGCATTTTTGGTTGGAAAAAAAGAGGTAATACACAGTGTTGTGCCATCAGTGTCTGATTTTATTAATATGGAATATATACAATTCAGTTTATAAAGTTACACTTATATTTTACTGAATATTTATCAATAACAATGTTTAAATGGATGCTCATTTTAAATACATTTAAAAAAAAATCTTACGTACCCCCCAGAGGGCCTTCACGTACCCCCATTTGAGAACCACTGCTCTGACGCACTATTGTATTGCTAGTGCAACTGATTCTGAGGCAACTTTATTGAAAACAAATCCCTCCCATTTGTTTTACTGGTTGTTGAGGCATTTGAGGAATGTTTTATAGATTGTTATGTTTCTTCTCTTTTTGTGCTGTGCGTTTCTGTGGTATCTCGTCTAGCAGGGCGCTGATTCTGCAAAATAAGGGTTTGGGCGTTTCTAAGCACACCTGCTATTTTTTTCTCTTGTAGGCAAAGCATCACTTTGATTAAAAAGGTGGGTGAATATAAACGGTACGTGAATTGGAGTCAGAAAAAGTAAATCATAGTCCTTCCAGCTCGTCCCCTTACTTGTCTTTTAACATCCCGTCCACTTCCCTGTGGTGTGAAAATGGCTTCCTGAGTGTAGAGATGACTTGTCATATAGGACAATGAATTCATTTGATGTATTATGGCAGATCTTTAACCATAGGCCCTGGCACGTAAACATAATCCATCGACAGCGAGCATACTCACACAGCTCACAAACCAGTTAAACTACATTCCTAAACAACCCTCATATAATTAGTATTTAAAGATTATGACAAGTAATTTGTTTATAGGCTACAAGATTTAAGATAATGTCTTATGATCAGGAATAAAGAGGCAATGCGTCTTGTATACGTCTACGAGGTATTGTATTCAAATATGCTGTAAGGACTGGGTATAAGGACAGTAACTACTATTTTAGGCTGCAACTAACAAATGTTGTGAATATGAATTAATTGTTTTGTATGGACTCAGTAAATATTGAAATAGTATAATTCCTTACAGCCCAAGAGGAGGTCTTGTTTTATACAATCTCAACATGTATTATTATGCATGACAAAGAAAAGTATGAAACAATTATCACAGAAGTGGTGATTTAAATTTTGGACGAGTAAATGTTCAGCATTTTAGCTTGAAAAAATGACTAAAACATTTTTTCGATAACCAATATTGGTTGTTCATTTATTTGATCTAAAATGAATGATACATTAATTGCTGCAGCTCTCATATTATTACGTTTCGATAAGATGTTTCTAGACGACATTACCCGAGGTTGTTTATATAACCTATGTGTTTGAGTGAACGGCACTAAAGTGAATCATTCATATGAGCTCCTCCCATACATGTTTGCACTGCAGTGTGAAGGCTCGGATAGTGTTTCAGCTTCAGTTAGCTTTGTGTACACAGAGCTCTAATTGGGTGATTGTGGACTTGTTTTGGCCAAATAAATCAATCCTTGGGTTTGGTGCGTTAATCTGCACGGATAACCAAACACATGCAGATGCACTACAATGCTCACAGTAGCTGCTGGATTCCCCTCCTCACAGAGCCACTACAATACAGCTCGTCTGTATTGCTGCCTGTCATCTCTCTGTCAGTGTTTCTCCTACATTCACTGTCACTATCTCTCCTGCTCTGCTGCTTACCCATTGCTATTGTTTTGCTTCACATTGCAGAGTTTCTGCTTCAACATACTCAAAGCTGTTTCAATTGCTCCTTCCTATGGCTGTCGAACATTTACTTAATTCCTAAGCTAAAAAAGCTAAAAAAGCTAAAAAATAAGCAAAGACAATTGCTCAAAAAGTGCTTTTTATTTCCTGAGTCTAACGCTCTCCTTTTTTACCTTCTCTAAAGAGAAGGCAGACTTTACCAGTCTCTCTTTTTTTGGCTCACCTTATGTCACTGTTCAGGTTACATTGATGGCAGGCACACCAATAGGATCACTCAGTACGTTCTTTTATTGTTTTCAATGGCATGTGTTTGTGGGTCAGAGGAAACATAGTGGTAATTTTAGTGTCATCTTCATGAAGATGAAATTATAGTGAATCAGGTTTCTTATCTGAACATTATTGCTTTCTTTGATACTAGGTACAAAAGACACACTAACTATTTTGTATTTGCTCTTGGATACATCAATCCTATTGAACACATTGTCACTGTTTCCCCACTAATATAAATTCGAATGTGTTTGTTGATACCATTGATAATATTTATTTACGTTTCTGATGCCAGATGAATGTGGCCTGCAATGGGCACATCCCAAGTCTCTAAATTGTCGTTTCCTCGCTCCTCGCTTGTACCAGAAGTGGCTCTGCGCCGCCATAATGAAGGCCGTCCCAAATAAACTCAAGTTATATAATAAAGTGTTTTCTGATTCACCATCTGGTTAAAACACTTTTTACAACATGTACCGTCCTTTCATTCAGTCACAGTCACGTGAGGCTGATCGTTCCTGACTGTCGGTTTGATAGGTTATTTAATTTAACCTGAAACATTGAGCCTAAAACAATATTGCAGTGTTGAAGAAAAATCATAATCATATTGTGTTATTTTATAATGAAGTGACAATCAGAATTTCGAAACATACAAACGTATATAATACAAAAATAAGACACATGATCAGCTGTCAGTCGGCTGCAGTCATCAGAAACCGCTTCACGTGACGCTTCAGAGGACGTCTCGTCTCTTAAAACATATTTCCTTGCGTCTTCTCTCACTTGGTTTCCTTGCATCTCTTCATGCATCCCTGGTGGGAGGGACTAAGACGCAAAGAAAAGATGCAAGTGAGGGAAACGGGGATGCAATTGCACCCAATGTACATAAATTACTCACAGGAAGTTCAGTCAAAGGATTGTATTTGAGTTCAGGGTGGGCATCGGTGTCCTGGTTCTTATAATCAGTTTTTACTGGTAGAAAAAAAGGTTCTTCAGCAAATTCATGCTGGTTTCAGTGGGTCAGTCTGTTCCTTTTTTTTTATGTGTCACCATTATTCAGACCTGGTAAAATGTAAGTTAAACACTCGCTCCAAGCTCCAAACAGTCTCAACTAAACACTTCAAGATCGCTGTTTCAGTTTGTGGAGTTGGGTGGAGGGTCATTGTTTGACTTTATTTTTTGCCATATGAATCTTGTGTCACCTGAGCAGAGAAGCAGAACAAAGGGAGAGAGAAAGAGAAGGATGGTCTGACATTTTCACTAGAAAGGGCAGCGAGAGAAGGCGACACGCCAAGGTAAAGAGGCCACTAAAAGAGCACCTCCGTGTGTTGCACCATGTGTGTGTATTAGAGTAGCCTGTAGTAGATTTTCAGTTTGACTTCTTTCCTTTCTTCACCCAGGGGCATGGGCTGTGCAAGAGGCATCCAAAGACCTACTGAAAAGGTCAAGTCCCAGCTCTCTCTGTCTCCCCGCTTAGTGTGAGCACTGTGATCAGCACACAGGGGAGTGTGCACAGGTTGCACTGTCAAAAGCTATCCGCTAACCCGTTCATCACTTGTTCATCATGTCTCCATTACACCTATATAGGTGCTATATACATACTGTTCAAGTAAAAGTCTGCATGCACACTGCCTTATGGCTTATAAACAAGCACTCAGGAATCCCGTACGCTTGTGATGTAAACTCTGTGAGGTCGACCCCCCCCCAGCGAGTCCCCCGGCTGCAGGGACGCTGTGAAGAAGGCTGGAGAAAAGGCTGATGCTTTCGAGGCTTGGAACAGAGCTGAACTAAGCTCTGAAATCAGCGCACACTTTTATTGGTTATGAGACATATCAACAACAAGGTTACGCACTCACTTTTTGAGGAATGCAGTATTTAGCCTACTAAAAGATAAGACATGTAAATGTTGATAACATTCGGTTGGGCCAGGGCCAAGCTGTGGATGTAGACTTACTTGGACGCTGATATTTTCTTTCTCTTAAGAATAACATGATGAATAAGACAGAGGAGATATGAATCACAACACTTCACATCACAGCCTCCACATTAGTGATCCTGTTGCCGTAAAGACCCAAAAGCTCCCAGACTCTTTGGGTCGTAGAGTCAGAATTCTGGCTACGATGAGTCAGTGCTATTTTCGTTCCCTTTGGTTCAAAGGCAACTGTGTGTGTGGAGCTGGAGCTCTAAACTAGCACTAGTCTTGGCTTCAGCTGATTTATCTGTTGTTGACAAAATGCCATGAGTGTTCAGACACAAACCCTGCTCTTTTCTATGACGCTTGTAATGCAATATGCTGTGGGGGGATCGAGGACAAGGAAGATTTGTGAAGGCCAAGGAGGAGTTGTGTGAGCACCAACAGGATGTTCAAATGTGCAACGTCATGCTTTTACATTTAACAAATGCTCCTGTATTGCATTTCCAGAGCTTGCTGAATGAGAGTTGTTTGTGCATGTGTACAGCTGTGTGTCTGAGTGCAACGACCATCTTGACATTCGCACCACCTTTGATCTGTTTCTTTGATAAATCACTGACATGATGGGGTTTTTTTTGTGGAGAAAGTGCTTTGAAAGTGCCCTCATTGTTTCTGTCTACTCTTGATACATTTATAAAATAGGGCGAATTAAAATACAATGGGCTCAGAAAAAAAAAACTGAGACACGAATAAAACACCAGAAGTGTTAAACAAGACAAAACTATTTTAGTCTGATTGTTGAAAATAAGTTGAAGAGAACAGAATGTCTTGATGCTTTTCCTTTGAAAGGAGAAAATAAAAATTAGATTAACTCCTTGAATGTCTTGATGTGGATACGAGCAGTATGCACATATACAGACGAGTCTTAACTTCTCTTAGCATCGAGTATTTTTCTTTGAAACTAGGCAGCACAGGTATTTCCAGTCACTTTAAAATTCCCTCGAGCTTTCTAACAGCCTTGTGAGAGCATGCATCCAGGAAGCTGTGCCTCTGGGGGTAACACGTCCTTGCTGCCGCAGTCATGAAACTCACTTGGCATGACCGCCTCACTGGTGTGCTGCTGACAGCGCTGTCAGCTTTGTAGTGGCTCTCTGCCTGCAGCATGTGCATCATGTTGCACCTGTTGTGAGCGTTGTTCCCATTACTGGGACTGCGCAGTCTTAGGGAGCAAAAATATATAAAAAAAAGGTGTTTTGATCTTTACCTAAATGCCATTTTAAATCCTGCATCTCGGCATCTCTGAACCATAAAATAATCAGCACTTCAGCAAGTAAATCGTGCTCTAAAACTGGACCAATGTGTATTATATGTCCAAAAATGTTGTAGGAATGCATGGATCTGATACCGATGTCAGATATTGGGCCGTTATGGACTGAAATCATTGTATTGGGCTCTCTGTGACAGTGGGGATAATCTAGTCTAGTCAATTCAATGTTTCTGTCTGAATCTGAGTGTATACCTCATGTGTCAGCAACATGCCGTTAGACCCCATTGCTGACGGCACAACACATCAGCTGTCTGGAAGTATTTCACAAATGCTGCTCCAACAAGTGCTGCAAGATATTGCTGCTTGCAATATCTGCAAGGCCAATGTCTTGAGGGGTGGCAGTAGCACTGCGACTTATAGCACCATCAACTTCGTCTAGCACCTCCAGAGGCATCCGGCAGCGTTTCAGCTGCTACATTATTTTAGACAAAGAAGAATCCGTTCGTCCCTCGTTTGTTCAAGGTGAAAAACAAATGATGCAGAAATTGGCTATTCCTTCTTTTTGTTTAATATAATTTAAAACGTTGTCATCACACCGTGTAGAAGATTTGTTATTGTTGTGCGACTCTTAAACCTGGTGTGCACATCTTCCTGTTTTAACTAATTTAAATGTGCCTCACACAGTCCTGTCAGCCTGCATAGTGCATTTAAACATTGTCAGTGTTTTTGTCAGAGCTTCCATTATTCCTGCAAAAGGACTCATTTTGATCTCTGATTGTAGTCTCAGATGAATTGAAACAGGTGTGCGTTCTTTTTCTTTTTTTTTTAATGAATCAGCATTGTAAAGCTTCTGCTGACTCTTTCATCTAAAACAACAAGGAACAAGCACATCCCATGCACATGTTTGTTTGTTTTTTATGTATTGTTTAGGTTTGTTTTGTCTAGGCTACAAGCTGCGTGTGAATGTGTGTGTGTTTAATTTGCTGTTAGAGTGGGATGTAAGAATATGGAACAATAGTCTGTAAATATATGAGCTGTGTGTGTGTGTGTGTGTGTGTGTGTGTGTGTGTGTGTCTTGGAGAGAGAAAGAGAGGGATGCGAGAGGCTGACTCATGGACTCTTTGCTACCTGGTGCTTTATGCAAATGAGTGTGTTGACTTGTCAGCGTTCGATCATGAAAAACAATCCGTTAGCTGTCCGTTCCACCTCCCGCTATCCTTCTCTCCATCTCTGTCTCTCGTCCCCAAAGTCCAAAGTGTCTCGTTCCCATGTCCCTCGCTTGTCCCTCTCTTGTCTCCCTCACTTCTCTCGACCTCTGGCCCTTTCAACTGTTTTTTTTCCTGCCCCTTTATCCTTTCCATGTCATCTATCTTCAGCTCCTTGTTGCCTATGGCGATAGCAGCCTGAATCCTTACTCTGAGATAGATCTTGTGTATGTAGAAAATGAGACATAAGACATACAACAACGTATGTGTTGCGCACTTGGACACAGGAGATCCAGGCGTGCATGGTTTTTAAGAATTGATTTCCTGACAGCACTATAAATAGAGAAACACACTCTGATCAGCCGCACACTGCGTACTGCAGGCTATTCTAGTCCCCTACTGAATCAAATGTTTTCTTACAAACATATATACATGTATGTATGAAAGTCACAAAGCTTCCAGACATCATCAATGATAGTTTTATCTGAATACAAATTTCCCAAAAATGATTGTTGGTTCAAGATTTTGAGGTGGATGAAAAAACGTCAGAGCAAATGTTTTCTTCACAGGATCGAAAGTTTTCATGCTCTGAAATACTGCTTTATGAACATTTTATCAAAGTTATCTGTAAAGAATTGCAGGAGCAGAATGGTATTTCCTTGTGGTGACAATGCAGTGACCTTGAACAAGAGCTCAGTGTAAATGTGTAACAACATTACACAAAAAAGAATCACTGCTACGCATTGACTTGGACACGACAGACTGTTTAATACTCACAGTTTGCTTTGTTTTTACCTGCTTTTATAAAAAATACATGATCTATTTCTTATCCTCTTTCGGTTTCTCTAAAACAGTTGTGGGCCTTCTGTTTGTTTCTGTTTGTTATGCTTTCACCTTACTTTTCTCACATTTTCTTTCCCTCTATTAATTTAGCTATTTCTACCATGTTAATATTTCTAATAATTTATTTTATACACTGCCTGTCAAAAAAAAAGTCGCCCCCAAAAAGGTCACACACACTAATATTTCGTTGGGCCACCTATAGCTTTGATTACGGCAGCATTCGCCGTGGCATTGTTTCCATAAGCTTCTGCAATGTCACAAGATTTCCATCCAGTGTTGCATTAATTTCTCACCAAGATCTTGTATTGATGATGATCGCTGCGCAAAAGCCTTCTTCAGCACATCCCAAAGATTCTCAATGGGGTTAAGGTCTGGCCTCCATGTGTGAACATGATGTCTCTTGCTCCCTGAAGCACTGTTTCACAATTTGAGCCCGATGAATCCTGGCATTGTCATCTTGGAATATGCCCGTGCCATCAGGGAGGAAAACATCCATTGATGGAATAACCTGTTCATTGCTGAACCGGTCGTTGCTGAACCTAGACCTGAGCAACTGCAGCAACCCTAGATCACAGCACTGCCCACAGGCTTGTACAGTAGGCAGTAGTAGTTAAATCCAGGCGGCGACTTTTTTTTTGGCCAGGCAGTGTATGTTTAGTCCTCTTACCCTATTGTCTTGTATCTCTCCCACCCTTCCCCCTTCTTTCTGTGTGTTGCCTTCTTTTCTACCCGCTCATTTTGTCCTTCCTCCCTCTTTTGTTCACTCACCTCCTCTTTCATTGTGCTGTGATGCCAAAGATGCAGGCAGAAGGAGGGGAGAGTGCTGACTTAAACACAGACGCACAACTAGGCCAACACAACTGCCTCCAGGGATGTGTATATGGATGTGTGTGCATGTACGTTTGTATCTGTGCATCAGTGTGTGTGAGAGTTTGTGACAGAGTAAGACAGAAAATGAGAGCGTCAGATAAACATAGGCAGACACACGGAGTAATCTGGCGAGACACCGGTATAATTATACCTACTGTAAACAATTAAAAAAGCAACAACAGTTGCTAACCCAATCTTCATTAGGTAACAGGAAAACACAATGAAACAAAAAACTAAACAAAAATGGGATCAGTGACATTTGTCAGGGAAAGTTATGCCAGTCCTGCAGGATTGCTGATCCTGATGCTTTTCTGCAGGCGCAAACTACATTTGAGGCTTTACAGTGCGTACAGGACACTGACTCAGTCTAGACTACATAGTGTATTGACCTTCGCTGTAGTGTGCAGGTTAAGGTTTACCTGAGCAGTTATTGTTCCAGCTGGTGCTTGTCAGGTAAAAGTGCACCTTGCAATGTTTCATGTGAATGGCAAGTTGCAAGGCCCAGCAGCACAAGTTGCATTGCTGGTCAAATTGCTTGTAGCAAACTGATGTGTAGCGAATCATTAACCTGAAGCAGCCAGAGCATGTGTTGTAACTTTGTAACCGCTATCTTGCCGTCTTTAACTATTGCAGCTGTGCTCCAAGAGCTCAGTAATTAGTTTGAATACATTTCTAACAGACAAAATGAAACTACATGAATATATATTAATTTGTAATAAAACTGTAATTATTCTATAGTGTGGGAGATGGATTTGTGTGTGCCTTTGAGTGGATGTATTCACACAACTGTTCTTAAATGCCCATGACACTACACTACTGCTGCATTGGTGTGGCTTCACGTCCAGAAGTTAGAAATGCAGTGCTACAGTGAAACCATGCCGACTAAGCTACTGAATGTGTGTGTGTGTGTGCTTGTGTGTGTGTGTGTGTGTGTGTGTGTCTGTGTCTGTGTCTGTTTGTGCGCGGGTTCTTAGTCAGTCAATCAGTGGTTCATGCAAACTGGAACACACCAAGTTGTGTTTCAGGGGATAAATATGTCTTGAACTTGGACTCTGTGGGGTGTAGGATGCATATGTGTTTTGCATATGTGTTTGTGTGTGTGTGTGTGTGTGTGTGTGTGTGTGTGTGTGTGTGTGTGTGTGTGTGTGTACGACAGTCAGAAGTAGTATGTGGGTCTCCCTGCTGGATTTATTTTGTGTTTTTTGTATGTAGGAAAATTGTGTGTGTGTTTGTGTGTGTGTGTGTGTGTGTGTGTGTGTGTGTGTGTGTGTGTGTGTGTGTGTGTGTGTATAGATGTAGACTGTATGTATTATGCAGACCTAGGAGAACCTTGTGCTATAAATAAAACAGGGCTGCAGTGTGCTCAGTGGCGGAATAATCTATCTGACACTATGGAGAACGAGAGAGAGAGAAGTAATTGAAGAGACAGAGAGAAGAGCATAGAGAGAGAGAGGGAACGACAGGAAGGAATGAAAGACAGGTGAACATGTGGAGAGATAGAGCAACTAAAGAAAATGAAGGAATGGGGGCAGAGACTGAGCAGGAGTTGGAGTCAGATTCAAAAGAGCAGCAATGTGCGATGCCTGTTTCGATCTCTCTCTTCAGGCTGTTTTGCTTGTACTCCCCACACCTGGTGTGTGTTGTCATCATGGTTGAGGGTGTGTCTGCAAAATGTCAAGAAGCTGGTGACACATTTTTGTTCACCAGCAATTGCAGTAGTTATTCTGTTGACAACAATAGTCCAGTTGTTGGTAGATAAGCAGCTTTGCAAGGGTTTCTTTCAAAATTACAACACCTTCTGACAGAAATATAATTGTTTCTCGATTTGTCTTCTAACCAATGAAATGCTTAATATTCAAAGATGGTGCATACGTATGATATCATAGGTTGTTGAAGGACATATGGATTTGGAGTGTGGGTCAAACTAATCACATTATGATGATAATTAGCCTGCATTATACATTAGATCTAGCCATTTAATTTACATTTATCAACCAAACCACAGTTGTTGCTGTACTTATAATCTATGTTGTATGTAGATTATTGTGTGTAAACCTGTGTGTGTGTGTGTGTGTGTGTGTGTGTGCGCGTGTGTGCAGACGTATGTATGCAGCCATATAAGCATAGAAAGGTATGTTTGTTCAATTGTACAATCGTTCATGCATTTCCAAAGCTAATTCGTTGCCATCATGGGACCTTGAGACATTTTCATTGACCAGCAATGAAGTTGAAGACTGAAAAACAATTCTGTATTCAATCAAATATATATTCAAGCGTCCTGTCATGCCAAGTTTCTGTCAGTCAGCATCAAGAGCAAAAGCGTCATTCTAGAAACGTCTTTTTGCATCAGCATTGGTGGAGAGAGGATTTATAGAGGAGGCGGTTACTGGAATAGTTCAGGTTTGTTGTGTGGATGTCCCCACGTTGGAGCGTGTTGGTTCTATAAAAGCAAGCAAGTTTTAGGTGGACATGACATCCATAGTAGGGAGAGGCGATTATCAAACATAATTCTCACAGTCTTCCCACTACACTCCTCCTCTGGCTCAGTGTATTTCTGCACGCTTCATATAATCAGGGTTGGCTGTAAAGTTTTCACTTTCCCTCAGGCTTTACAAAAGGCCTAACTTTCATAACTCCTTTCTTTCCCATTTGATTGCTCTGCCAGGTTATGGAGCTGAAGGGTCAGATGATCCATGTGCCCGAGTCCTGCTCCCTGATGTTTCTGGGTTCGCCACGGGTTGATAAGTTGGAGGAGCTCATGGGTAGGGGCCTCCACTTGTCAGATATCCCGATCCATGATGCCACACGGGACGTTATCCTTGTGGGGGAGCAGGCCAAGGCTCAGGATGGCCTAAAGAAGAGAATGGACAAGCTTAAGGTAGAGTGATTATATTCTGGCTCTATCCTATTTTATATTGACTGTACAGGACAACATAGGAAAATTCAGTTTATTGGACCAAATACATAAATTCATCAATAAGCTCAAGAGACAGATAGATGTTTTGCTTCTTTGTGACTTCTTGTTAAAAGACAATTACTTTCCACCATCTGGAATATGTGTAAACTGTTTCAATTTACATTAAGCTGATCACATAGGAACTATCTTGTGTCTGCTATTGGTATAATGACTTGTTGTCAGGTTTAATTACCACTAAGCCTTACCAGCTACAAACAGGAGGCAATACTAAATGCCTTTGGTTGCCAACAACAAGAAAAAATGCAGGCTTACCTTAATCCCCTGCTATGACAGGCTCATATCAGTTAAGACCCGCCATCTCGTCTATTGACAACCAATCAAAATGACAACCTGTGACCATGGCATGGGGACACTACACACAAATATTCTGTATGTTTGGTCAGTCTTCCTTTCTGTTTTCCATCATGTGAGTTACGACACAGCTCAATGAAGCGAATGCTTTGTCTGCACTGACTGATTCGTAAAGGCTGGAAGAACGTGGCTCCTGGGACTTGCTAGTATAATTTGCTTTCAAAGTACCCTTGAAGAAGTCCCTGAGTTTTGACCCAATCCTATGCATCTGCTCACTGCAACGTTCTCTCACTGCAAATACTCCCCCAGGCCACTGTTATAAATAGCTATATCTTAGTTGGACTTGCTCACATGAACAATGGTATAGCACTGCATCAGACAGATTTGGCATCGTGAAGCTCGCCCACAGACACAATTAGTCATATACAGACACACAAAATAAAAATATAAATCAAATTAATACCCAAATACATGTACATGCACCATCAGTTTTAATTTGGTGCAGTACTCCCACATCATCAAAATGTCGTCATCGGTGGCTTCTCCAAAGCAAAGCACACAGAACAAAACCTCCTACTTTCCTTCTCTTGTCTCCTCTCAGGCCACATTAGAGCGGACTCACCAGGCACTTGAGGAGGAAAAGAGGAGAACCGTGGATCTCCTTTATTCCATCTTTCCAGGTGATGTGGCACAGAAACTGTGGCGGGGTCAGCCAGTGCCCGCTCGCAAATTTGATGATGTGACCATGCTGTTCTCAGACATCGTGGGTTTTACCGCTGTGTGTGCCCAGTGTACACCTATGCAGGTCATCTCTATGCTGAACGAGCTGTACACACGCTTTGACTACCAGTGTGGCATTCTGGACGTTTATAAGGTCAGTAGACAGAAAGACGCACACATCTTCTTTATGTCACATCGTAATACCTGTTGGGATGGGATGTTGGGACAGGGTATACTTCTGTGGGCAGTTTTCTGAACTGTAAATCAATGGGATATAATTTAAGGCATCGCTTAAAAATTATAGTGACTTTATTGGTTTATATGCACACCTTAGAAAGTGAAGTCCAGGAAGTGACAGTTTCCCAGAAATGTAGAGCCCCCTTTCCATTAAGTTTTGTAAGTGTTGCAGTTGTATCACAAGCTAAAGCTTTAGGATGTGTCTTTGTCTGTGTACTAGATGTATGTGTGTTGAGGGGACATCGATATGATTACTTAATCACCTTTCATGGGGTCAAAATAGGGACAATTGCACTTTCCCATTACCTAAATTACATTTTAGGCTGAAGACATGGATTAAGGTGAGTCAGGTTAGGTTCAGGTTTAAGTTTAGGTTGGGGAAAGGGAAATGATTAGGTTTTGGCTGGTAGTGGTTATGGCTAAGTTTAGAGAAGGTCTACAATGTAAGTCAATGTAATGTCCCCAAAGGTCATGAAAACACAACTGCGTGTGTTGTGTGTGTACTGTGTGTGCTTGTGTTGTGGAAAAAGTAACTGATTAATGGCCAGTCTGTGGGAGCTTAACAAAGATGTGTCAATATTGTCCATCTGACAGTGTGGCTTTAGGCCGAGTTAGTTTTCTCTACAGTGTGCCAGCTCCCTCCCCCCATTCTTACTTTCTATTATCACATCAGTATTTCTCTTCACTTTTACTCTTTTCACCTCTGTTTCTCCCCATCGTCACCTTCTCTCTCTCTCTCTCTCTCTCTCTCTCTCTCTCTCTCTCTCTCTCTCTCTCTCTCTCTCTCTCTCTCTCTCTCTCTCTCTCTCTCATCAGCAACATCTATTTGCTGCATTCCCATAAAAATGTGCTTTTCCTTTCCTTTTTTCCTGTGTTATATCTCAAAAATGTCTTGTGTCAGATGGAGAAAAGGAGGAAGCGTTACAGAGTGAGGCAGAGAGATTTGGTGCATTCAAGAGGGGATATGTGTATAGCAGTTAAAGAGCGAGTGTGTACGTGTAAAAGAGAAAGCAGGAACAGGAGGACAAGTTGAAGAGATTGAGGGATGCATATGTTGCCATTGTCATGGTGACTGTCGAGATGATTGTGCTGGTGGCAGGCCTAAATGAGTCCTAGTTTTCTTTTCCCCTCCTCTTTCTCCTCTTTCTCCTCTTGCGCTATATAATTATTTGTTCTTCTTTACAACGACCACGTCATCTGTTATGACAGCGAGCTCACTCCTTTAGCTGGAAATATGGGAGCGCAACCCTAAAAAAAACAGCATTCCTTGATTGCTTAGTAGACATAAATTATCTAGCACTGCACAACATGTCAAACATTTATGATATTCTTCATGGTTTCTTACTAATATAACACAATACACCTGTAAAACATCTGTACTTTTATATAATACTCTGAAGAAACCTGTTAAAATGTATCTAAAATATTTAATAAAAGATACATTGTGATGGTATTTCAGTGATCTTCAGGATGTATGCCATGGTGTCAAGAATAAAAAAGAAAAGCTTGTAGAATTTGGTTTTCTCGGCATCTCAGACTGGGTCAGAAGCAATACAAGAGGCTGTAAATGGCTTTCCTTCTCCAAATGCTCACCAACTCTGAGGTGAATGAGTCAGGCCGAGAGAGAGAATTAAACTGTTTTTCTAATGTTACAAGAGGAATGAAGGAGTTCTTTTAATTTACTACTCAACGTAGATGTTATGAGTGATTGAATGGATGGCTTTTTAGTTTCACAGTTCAGCTAAACCACATTTATTCACTTCAGTTTCTGCCCCTTTGCTGTTTCTCATTCAGATCGAAACAATAGGCGATGCTTACTGTGTGGCAGGAGGACTTCACAAGAAGGTTGATAGTCATGCAAAGCCAATTGCACACATGGCTCTGAAGATGATGGAACTGTCTGAGGAAGTGCTGACACCTGATGGGAAACCTATCAAGGTGAGTTTATTTATTTTTTGTGTAACACCGATCCACTGCTAGTGCATGGAACCTAACCTAATGATCTTAAATCCGATTTAATTAAGGGTAATGACGTCAGGGATTGGTATGTTTGTGTGTGTGTGTGTGTGTGTGTGTGTGTGTGTGTGTGTGTGTGTGTGTTTTCTGTTCATGCATTCCCAGAACTTTATCTCTGTCTGCCATTTTATATGTAGTCTATTTTATTTCACATGTTTAAATGTATTCCATTTGTCGGCCTCCATTTATTTTTGGTGCAATACTCTGTCACCAATTGAACTTAAATGAGCTGTATTGCTCGTTTGATGCCTGTATGTTTTGCATGCTGAGTCTCTGAGTGAAAATGTGGCTATAGCTCAGGATTCCATCTGTAAAAATAGGTAAATTGTGAGTCCAACTACTGATTATCTAACTAACATAAGTCTGATGCATCAATTGAAGCCCCGAGTTTCTTTGACACAACCGAGCAGCTGATTGTGACTGATTGGGGTGTTTGTCTGTTTTTTTCCCCCCCCATTTCTCATTTAACATTGTGGCTCCTTTATGACCATGAACCAAAAGTACAATCAATCACCCGCTGAGCTGAATCACACAGATTGTTTTCCCCCTATACCAGAATGATAATGTGTGGAGCCAGACCTTTCTTTCTGTGGAGATAGGTTTGGCTACGAGAAAGTAATTTACGACATTTTGGCGCTGGATGATGGGGAAGGATTGTGGGAAATGATATGGGTCTAGGTCAGGGATCTCAATCTCCAGATGGTTGAATGCCATTTTAAAGAATGGATTAATTTAATCTTCTCAATGATTTTCAAAATAGAGACATGGATTGAGAAAAAGTTTACTTTTAGCTTTGTGTCACTTGAGGTGCTCCCAGAAATGACATTAACAATTCTTTAGCATTCCTCCACTATTCCACATATCCCATTGTTGAACACCACTGTGTGCAGTCTGAGGGAGACACGGACTGAGATTCAGATTGAAAGATGTAGTGAATTAAAGAAGCAAAGCATTGTGCAGTTTTGGATTGAAGCCTCTGAGTGTGTTAGTTTTGTGATTGTGTTGAGAGAATACGATGTATTCACACATGGAATCGACTATTTATGTGCAGTGTGCATTTCAGTGAACTTTCAGTATGAAAAGTTTTGCACATTAGATGTCAATTGTCATTTCACATGACAAATACCATAAAATCACAATCAACCGTAGGGGTACACACTACTGTGAATATTTATCCGTGTGCGTATCGGTCCGTTCGTAGGGATGTTCTGAGCAAGTTTTTTTCAATGGCTGAATCTAATAATTGTTGATAAACAGATCGTATCTGATACATTGACATAATCAGTACATTGATCAGTGAAAATTGTGATTATGTGATTGAATTGTGATGTCTAACGGTTAATGTGTCTCCTGATGAAGCAATCAGATAGAATAAGACTTATCACTGCTTCTTTTTTTCTTCTGGTTGGTTCATCTGACTAAAGATGAGAACCTAACTCCTGAATGCTTTGTCCACTGATCTTTGTCAAAGAGAAATAATGGATTTTTCCAATGCAGGTAGAACAGAGTCCATCACTCGTGCAACCAAATCCTTCTTCACGTTCACACACTTACACTTTCACTCTGATTTGCAGTGAAATGCTTCACTGTGGAGCCTCTTTAGTGTCCGTGGATGTGTCTTCA
>NW_027175931.1:9146622-9259122 GCF_023055335.1 Clinocottus analis | reverse complement strand
GTAAAAGTGCAAAAAGAACAAATCCACTTTTCAACAAAGTGGATGCAGAGGAATTACGTTGGATGGACTTCAAGAAGATGGCAACACATGTTTGCTGTACATCATGGCCTCTTGTACAAGAAAAACCATGACTGAGGACAATACAGAGCTACCCTTGCAACTGTCCCTAAATCATGTCATGCTTTACCAAACACATGTCTAACATCTGCTGCTCGTCACATCCATCTGACACATAGAACCGGTTGGTCGGTGTGGGGAGCGAGGAATGAGGTGTCACAAGGACACAGGTTTGAAATGGGGTTGTCAAAAGACAAATGCCAAAAACACTCATACTAAGCTGATCTTGGAACCTTTTTCTGCTTTTGACCCACAGCAAACTATAACCAACAACCATCCAGCCATTTCATTGCAGGTAATATCTTTAGGACTGAAAACTATTCCCAGCTCAGTGCCTTTTTTACTGCTCAAGTCAGGACAAAATGGGTTCGTTTTGAAACACCAGGAGCGCTTTATTCATCTTGTTTTTCTACTTGTTTTAAGACATTTCTTTTTTTTACACTTTATGTACTCACAGGTTGCGAGATTTAAATGAGGGAGTGACATGTGCCAAAGGTTATGAGCCACATTTGGAGCTGCGATGTTGCAAGTCAAGAACCTATCGCACTAAGCTGCCAGGAGTCCCATAGTTGTGTCTTTCATTTTGAGACGGTCATGAGTGACTGGCAAGATAAATCAAGCGCTTCTCAAATAGTTTAAATATTTGAAATTCTATTCATCTGTTGCTTTGTCCAGATAAACCAATACTAAACACTATATAGTACTAATAATATAGTACTATACTAACATACACATTGTCACAGAATGCATGCTCGACACGGTTCACATTTACATACATAATATTTTTTTTAATTGCATTGTTTGTTTGTTTTTACCACATGGCTATGTAATTATACACCAGACCCATGCAAATCTAACCAACCAACATACATATGTTTTATCTAAGAGAGACTTCATTACCTTGGCATATTTGGATGATTACTTAATTCAACTTGAACTACATTGCTGCCATTATTCTCTGTGATTGCTGACAATGCATAGATATAACGTCAGTAAAGTACAAATCATACATCAAGTTTATTTTAAATTGAATAGCTGGCTCTTACAGGTCCACAAACAAAAATAATTAGTTTCCATAAAATATGATTTTTTTCATAACATGTTTTATTAACAAACAAAGTATTTTGAGATTTGTCAACATCATTTCCATATTATATTTTATTATTGATAACAAAAAAATGATCTAGGTTGTTTAACTTTGAATCCGTGGTAGTACCTGTGTGTGCTAACCTTCTTGGTGAAACGTGTTTTTCTCAATTGTAAAACAACATCACAATATGACTTTATGACTAAGCTGTTCATATCTGCTCTTTAAGATGACAGATTACATTTTTGACAATGGAAAAACTCCAGCACAGGTTTTAATTCCCTTTTAAATCATATACTTCCAACATGAATGGAAAGAAAATAGCATGATGCAATTTCACTACATATGCCAAATGAAAGTGGCTGCTGAACCTCTAAAAGATCAAATAAAATGTGCCAAACGAAGTCACTACTCATCTTTTTAAAGCGAAGAATGTGTTTCCTGCTGTCTGCTATGTACGTTCAGTTGTTAAAGGCAGGGCCGGCACATTTAGACAGCCAAACACTTGTCTTCTCACTGGCCTTGGCGGGGATTCAACAGGAACATATGCTGGTTTTAATATGTAAAGCACAGCTTGGGGGAAAACATCCAAAGGATAATTTACTTGGGACATGAAAACTAATTCCCATTTGGTTAAAAGATTGAGCCACTGAAGGGCATTGTGCCCTCCACCTGAGATCGACGCCAGCATCAGAAAGCAGTGTGCCATATATGAAGAAAGGGGCGGGAGGAGAGGACGACAGAGATTTAACGTTTACCTGCCAGTGTTTGAATCAAAGATACTTTACAATGCTTGACAACTTTGGTCAAACTTTATAATTGTCATACATAATTAGAACAATTATTCCCTGACAGATATACTATCAGAAAGCTTAAAAGACTTGCACATTTACAGCATTTTCTGTAAAGGTCCTTAACAATTTTGGTAATGAAAATATACATTTTTGAGAATGTTCTTCCCAACTCCCCAAAGTTGTGTTCATATTTTTTGTAAACAAAAATAACTATAACCTACTTTCAAAAGATATTCCTGTTTATTTAAATATACTATGCAATATAAAATTAATAATAAACTAACAATGATAACTCTAGAAGATTAAGCCAACCATTCAGAGACTGTTAGTTTTCAGCCTAAAAATATCAACATAATGAAATGTGTTTTACTGCTGAATTAGGTGCCATTGTTAGGATCAGTCTTGTAATCTAAAGCCTAGGGAATTTATCTACAGTATAACTTGATTTAAAGACTTCAAACTTTAAATTGAAATCACTAGATACATTTTTTTGTTAACCTGTTAGAAAGCACCCCCAAAAAGGTTTCTTAAAAAACAAAAGATCTAAATAATTCATGTTTTTTGTCATAGTATAGAAAACCAGAATCTGCAACAACTACCTGGGACATCAGCGAAACAGACATGTATATGCACACATCAGTGGTTTAGAAGAAGCACTTTCTCTTTTGAGTAATAGGTTCATTATAATTGACAAATAACCATTAGAGTATAGGTTTATCTTTTCACAAACATCTGTGAGAAGTCTTATTTTTTGCCCTGATAATAAAGTAAATAACACATGGACAATTATTTAGAAAACAGCAGTTTTCAGAGAGAAACTTAAAGAGTCTGTGGCTATATTTCAGTCAAATCAAAATGATATATGGACAATTGAACCCATGAGAAGGAACTTGTGGAAAAACTTATTTTAGTGGGTAAACCCTAAAACATAAAATAAGTAACAATTTGATGTTACTCAGGGAAGATGTATGGCAACACGGCTCCACAGCGAGTAATGATCCACAGTATACTTTAATAAACAATGATGGCCATGTTGCTAGTTTAGCTAAATACGTCCCATTGCAAACTCAGTGTACAGGGAACACACCGGCGGTCGGTTTGACAACGGATGAGCTCTTGGAAGCGAGGGACGATATTTCTTGGGTCCCGATGTAGCCAGCGGATATGTCGGGAAATACTTTTTTTGCATGTGTTGCCGGTTTTTTTTTGTCCGAAGAACAATTTGAGAGATGAGACTTAAGTTGCTGTTGCGAGATGACAGGTACAACTGGGTTGATTGACAAATAGCCAGTTTACAATCTAATTTAAAACTAAATAGCAAAAAAAAAAAAAAACCTCATTCACAGACAATAGGCTCAGAGATTGCATTTCAGCCAATGCGTATTGCTTCCTTTGCTCTCCTTATGAACCTTCAACCTGCATTTCAATACTGTTTCAACATATTAGTCAATAACGAAGACTACAAACGGAAACCAGAACACTTTTGATAACATCTTGTCCTGTGGACTAGATAGATTAGACCGTGCATACAATTATAGATAAATGGATGCTACTTTGCATCATATCCATCAGTAAAAAAAAATCTTTAGCGTCCTATAAGGCAGGTGAACCACTCTTTAATGTATATGACAGTTGTGTTATTGATTCATACATATAGATGCTTTAGCACTCTCTGACGGCCATCCATGTGATTTTCTACAATGCATTTATGTGTATTAAAGGAATCAAATGTAGCATACATGTAGTGCAAGTGTCATTTAAATACAACTTCAGCAGTGCCTGAATTCTGTATCTCGGCTAAATAAAGGACATCACACCAGCGTCACACCCACGCAACTTGTGTCCAACGCTCATGTCTTCAAGTCTGTAAGTTCTCAGCATAATATGAAACGTTTGGTCAATTCCTATGAGTCTTGCTGTTCTGAAGCGGAGGGGTTGCAGATACTGGTTTTCTACCGAGCTCTTGTCACTAATGGACTATTAAACTGCAGTGCATATTGTAGGTCACTTACTCATACGCAGGCCTCCATCACAGTTACAGTGGCAATAAAACTGAGTATAAGCGGTGTCAAACAATGATTATGAGCTGTGTGTGTGTGTCAAACAATATAAGAATTGCAGATGTACAAACATAATAATTTGTTAATGAACGCCTATTGTACTTGTAACAAATCTGTACAATTTAGATCTATTTAATATATTAAACTATGGAAATTGTTATAAAATCAGCTGATTTTTTGAGGGGTATATTTCACAAAATGATTTTTTATGTAATCACATGTTTCACTGCTTTGTTGTCCGTTTTCTATTTCAGATACTTTATGTCAATATATGTGCCATCTAATACCAGGCTGGGTTTCCCAACATGCCAGTGTCCCACAAAACCTTTCCTCTTTTTCTTTAAGAATTTAGAAAATAGACTTTTCCATTGACACTATTGTACTTTTTTTATTACACATCAACTTTTGAATGGTTTTCTTAAATGATGGATTTATGACGCAACTCAATGAGCATGACACTGTCATTTTTATTGAAAGACCAAGTTGCTGAACATATGTTTCTTGCAGGACATTGTTGTAAACTCTCTTGCTGCCGAGATCAACTTCACCCCTATTGACTTGCAGTAGAGTGGGTCCAAGCTGATGGGAAACTGATCCCTATTTGTTTAACATTAACCTGGTTTTAACAGCAGAAACAAACCATGTCCAAGGTTCACAAACAAATCCCACCTTCCTTAAGGATGCACATTACTCCACCAATCTCCAATCTGTAAAGCTTCACCTACATGAGAATAGTAGCTTCCATACAATGTGTTCACCAGCTCACGTAAAAACTAATATAATAAATGTGACGTTTCACTGGGAACTCTCTCAGATGTCACTGTAGAAACCATTGGTTGATGTCACGTGTCAAAAACAGTAGAAAATGTTTTGTACTTTGATGTTGTGAACTCGCAGAGCTGACCTTGGACATGGACCCTGTTTGAGTCTGTCGTTGGAATCAGGTGTGTGTGTATGTGGAAGAGGCTTGATGACAGCTGTTCGTTTTTGACTGACATTAAGGGCACATCTTCTGTCTTATATGATGTAAATAAATAAAAAAAAACACCAAGTATCTTTAATAAGTAGGAAAGACTGTGGCTGTTACTGTATGTATGTATATATATATATATATATATATATATATATATATATATATATATATATATATATATATATATATATATATATATATATATGTATGTATGTATGTATATATATATATATATATATATATATATATATATATATATATATATATATATATATATATATATATATATACACTTTTTGTATACATTTGTATATGACTGATGAGCATGTGATTCTCTGAAGATTGCATTTCATTGTGACACAGTTATAGAGAATTACTGTATACATTGCATTATTTCTCTTTTGTTTTTTGTCACTATAGCATTTGGAATCATTTACATGTTTCCATAAGAAAGATTCAGAGTGAAAAAAAATGGAACAAAACCTGCAATAACTGATTTTTTTGCCCAATTGATGAAAGCAGATACAAGTGGTAAATACAACGCTGATAAATCAACACCTTTAAGTTGAAATGGCATACAATTTCTTATTTATACATTTAGTTCAGGAGGAACGTCATTCAACAGGAGTCATGATTCTTTGTGAATTTAATCCAATATAAACTCTCTTTTTGCTTGTTTATTCTCTTCCAACTGGAAATATCTGACTCTTTAGCCGCTAAATGCTCCTCTATGTTCAACTGGGGCGGCTGTGACTCAGAAGGTGGAGCAGGTCGCCAGTAATCGGACCGCGCGTGAAAGTGTCCTTGGGCGGCTGCATTGGAAACCGATGCTATGAGAGTCGTGAGATTAAACCAGAGCAGTAAAGTTGCTGGCCAGAGAGCTAAATAATTAGTTCAAACTCTTTTTGCAATGTTGAGGGGAGCTGCAGATTCAAGTGATTACTCTCTGTAGGTTTCATTACTACATAAGACCTCTCTCACATTGTCATTTCATGTCATGTTAGTGTACATATATCTATTTGAATCCAGATTAACCTAAACTCCTCGTATGCGGTTTAAATGAGTTGATTTCCTGAAAACTCTTATACAACTAAACAAAGGATTGGCTTTTAGAGGCCCATACAGCAGGTCCACCCACACAGGTGTTTTCACTTGTTGCCTGATTAGCGCTCTTGTCAGAGCTGTGTTGACGTGACTCTCCTGTTAGTTATTACTTTAATTACAACATGTAATATTCAGCGTCGCTCGACCCATCCCCCTCCTTACTGGTGGTCTAATCAGGCTGGGAAAATATAATAACCCATGTCGTGGTGGTGTATGTTGACCGTTTCAGTCGAAAGCTTTACGCTCCTTCACGACTGTCAAGGATTACAGAAATGTATGTGCAAGTTGGTAAAAACAATCATGACATTTGTTTTCTTTTTCTTTTTTTTTTTTTTACAGGTGTCAGCTAGTCCTCATGTCTTTTGGTAGCGTGATTGTAAACCACATTTTCACATCATGTTTTTCCGCCATGGTTTCACTACTTTATCAGTTAATAGCTTGAATTCCACCAAATGACATGCTTTTTGTTATCAGCCCTTTCCATGAGCACCTTCTGAACAGTGGCATGTGCACTGGTGGTTGAAACTCATTTTCTTTAACGTAGTCTCTTCGTACTCACTTGTCACGGTGTAAGAAGATGTCCGCCAACGAACCTGACTGTTCAAGGAGGCTTTCAAAGTTGTGTTGATAATTTTCAGCTTGCATGCAATTTGCTAAATTAAATTGGTTGCCATGCAAACTATGGTAAACCAGTTTTTTTTTTGCTGTTTCCTGTTATGTTTGTTATTCTTGCGCAGCCCTTTGCGGGAATCATCTCACACAGTGCAGCTTCAATTAGTAATAACAGTCAAGTAACACTTAAGCCAGAAGCCTTCAAAACGTTCAATGACAATTCCAATAACGATGTTCATTTCCCTCCTATGCGTTCACTCCCTCATCTCTACTCAGTTTTTATGTTCTTCTCTCAACCTCCAGCCCTCCATCTGTCCTTCTGTCCTTTATCTTTTAACCCCTCACACCCTGTATATGCAAATACATCCCCATTACACTAATTGGCTCTGGGAGGTTTGAATATTTCAAACCATCTTCACTGCACAGAGGAGTGAGTATGGGCTGTGGCATAACATTGCACAAGCTTACGGGCTAGTGGCACACACACACACACACACACACACACACACACACGTACACACACACACACACACACACACACACACAGAATGTATGCAAGAGTGAACAGAGGTCATGTAATTTACACACTGTGCTTGTCATGTTAACCAAATGAAGCAGGGCCAAGTTATGGGGTGCTGACAGTATTATAGTTCGACAGGGAGTTATGAGGGTGGTGTGGGGTTAAGGTGTCTGTACTGTATATATGTGTCAGTCAGACCACCCTGCATCAGAATGAATTATGCAGCCATTATTCATGGTCGCATGTGTAGAGGAAATGCTCTCTGATCTCTGTGTAGAAGAACATTAAGTGTGGTTTGGTATGTTTTCCTTTCCACTTGACCTCTAAGAAGAATTTCGACTGTGAGAGAATTTTTTCGTATATTTTACTAGAGTGTAACTGTATTGGAAAAAAATAAAAAGAGAAGTTGTTCTTGAACTCCTCGGTCAGTTTGACAACATCCGTGGTTCAACACAACAAACACACTCAACTCTTAGTCCACTTAACCGTTGCTCTCAACTGTATTACATAGTCTTCATTGGTGGGTGGAGTTTGCACAGTTGTCAATCAATAGCAGTTTTAGGACTTCCTGTCGGTGTTGGCTTGGTGAAATGCTCGTGAAAATGTGGTGCTGTAACTAAACATATTCAAAAACAATGTATGACAACTCCGTCTTCGTCAACCTTCATCAGATTAATGTTTCAATAGGCTGTAAACATGTAGATGGAGATTTATAAGGAATAACTGACCTTCAGCTTCCTCTTGGTTCTTGTGAGGTAATATAAAGTGTCAGTGACTCTCACTAACAGGGCGTGTCCAATCACACCCACTACAAGACCACCAAGTGTGTGTTTGTGTGTCTGTGTGCATTAGTTTAGTCGAGGGGCGTGATTCCTAATAATGAATCACTGTGGCCTTCGTCATTTGTTTTCTCCTTTAATTTGTTCTCTCTCTCTCCTTCTTTCTCTGATCCATCACCTGCTACATTACTCTCTTTAGCTCCCTCAATTTTTTCACATCACTCTCTTCCTCTTTTTTTCCAAGGCACGTCCCTCTTTAATCAGCTTGGCCTTACATTTCTCTGTTGTTCTGCTAGTCTATATCCTACCACTCTGTCAGCTGAATGTCAGTAACATATAAGTAATCTGAATTCAGGAAATGACTCATGTAGTGATCTCCTTATTTCCTTACCCCAGTCTTGTATCAAAATACTGCTGCTCTGCAACAGATTTGACCATACAGTAATCATTATAGTTTGAAATGTGATATTGTTCAAACTCACAATATATATATTTTTTATGATAGGTGCACAATAAATATGACACCACATTGAGAAAAGGGTAGCTTTAACAACCCTTAAATTACTTAAGGGGAAGCAAAAGCAACAATATGATCAAGTGTAGCTGTTTAAGAATCTTTAAAAACAGTAAACAAGAAGACAGACAAACTGAAATCTCAGCCAACCTTATCCCAAACAAGCAATAAACCACATGATCTGCCTTGCTCCGATATTGTGCACCAGGGTCACCACAGTGGAAAAGAGATGGGCGGGATTGGGAATTAGTCTTGATCCAAATTAAAAGAGCATAAAGGCAACCTCACAAGACTGTGAATCTGCATGTGTTTGTGTGAGTGTTTACAGTAAGTGTCTGTGTAACCACCCCCAACGCTTCCATCTCCCTGCACATGTGCCTTTTGGTATGTATGCATCGACGTATACATTCAGCTTCATTAGTCCTCAAAGGATGAACAAAGTGATGTGTATTTTGTCGACTGGAACATGAATGTATATGTTTGTAGAAGTCACTGCAGTCACTCATATGTGAAATCCTGGTTAATCTCAGAGAACTGTATATACTATCGTTGGGATAGTGTTTCTAGCGACAGGATTATTGTAAATACACCATTAGCACCACTTGTGCAGAAAAGACTTAATCTCAGCTCTGTAGAGCTTTTCATCATCTTTCAGCCCCCATATTAATTGTTATTTTAAGCATTTGTACAGATCATAGATTGTATGTAAGAAGTGGACTGTGATGTTACACGTTCTGTTTGGGCTATGGTTTTGACGCTTCAAGAAAGGGATTTTGGGTGTGGCAATCTTGTTTTTTTGTAACCAGAAGTACAATGAAATACTAAAGTATGAAGAACATACTTTAGGGATATTACACAAATTGTCCTCACTTAATCGTCTGCAATGTGTGTGTTTCTTGTTTTCAGGACTTCTGGGGACATTAAATTGACATACATTTATTTCCTGAAGACTTACCCTACTTCAACCATAATTGCTACCAGCCTTTTAACCCATACGAGAACCTAACCCGACGCTAACCTCACACTGAGTCTTCACCCTATAATGTAATAATTTATGTTGCACAAAAGTGCTGTTTGTTCCCATAAGGAAGGCGAGTCCCCTCAATGTGATAAACAGATTTATGTCTTACAAGACAAGTAAAAGACACCCACACACACTGTCCGGCTTTGAAGTCAGTTCATCGCTGCTCAAAGGAATAGGAGGTCACAGATACACAGCTGATAAAACAAACTGCACGTAACTGTGTGAGTGTGTGTGTGTGTCTTGTAATGGCTGTGATTTAAGGATATGCTCTCAATACCCTCCTACTTCCTGGAACATCGTGTAACTTTATTACCATGCTCTCATTAGATACTTATTGAGACCAATCAGATTGCTTTGTAATCTAATCATTCCGAATATATTATGAGAGGAATCCATTATTACTGCAACCATGCAGCTAATTAGAAACTGCGACGCACCACCTGCTTTGTATTTGTGTCATTGTATATTGTTAGGGCCAAGTGAGTACATTTTAGACGGCCCTCACCTCTTTACTGAGCTGGTTGGGGTTCAAATATGGAGACGTTAGAGAGATATATTGTAGATTTAGTGTATTTCTTGTTGTCCTGTGGTGCATGTTTGTGCCCCAGAGAGTAGGCGTACTTGTGTTCATGTGAATGCGTGTGGCCTCCAAATGAATACTCAGCTCTCGTAAATTGAAAGCTATGTATGGAGAGACAACGCGGTCGCCTTGACCTGACAATAACTCAGATTGTGTGGTGTGCTGGGAGTTACTTTAACTTGACTCAGAAAGCCTGGATGTGTTCTCACTCAAGTCTATGTTTGTGTCTATTAGGGAGTGTGTATCTTTTCTGTTTTTTCATGTGTTTAAAAAAACCCCAACATATTTATCTTTATTTAATTGCTCACTGTCTAACCTCCTTAACGAGAGCAGAAGAGGAAGGCAGAGATGATCGTGAGGAGCAGAAATGTGATTTGGCTATTTGGCAGATGTTTGAAGAGCGACTTACAGTAAGTGAGTAAATGCATTTTTGGGAAGATTCACCACAAGATGAACGGAAATTCACAAAGAGAGGAGGAAAGGAGAAAAGTAATGAAACAACGTTAAGTCGTGACTAGAGAGATATGCAAACAATTAAAAGAGTGAAAGGGATGAAACACACATCCACACATCTGAGACTCCCAATCGACTGCCACAGTTTCACTGGTTGTTGTTATTATTGCAATGGAATAAACATATTCTCAGATAGCTGAGAAAAATGATATTGGAGAGTTTTACTCATCATTTTAAGACAACTCAAGGTTTTTTCAATCCATCAAAAAATATACCCAAGCCTCATTACTGCTGCCAGTCAGACGATAAGAGACTATGAATGAACAGGAATGTACAGTCACATCAGCAACATGAAAGACATTTTGAATCTTAGATTTTAGACACAATTTACATTTTTTTTAAATTATTTTGTAGCTAGAGTATTCAAATGTTGGCCTGGTGAAACAAAATCCTCAGAATGAAAACCGTGATATATTTCATACATCCACCAAGGAAGATGAGCGTACAGCTCGTAGCTAAATTGTAAGTTGTCACAATGGTATTTTATCTAACTTGGATTTCTGCTTAACAACATAGATGAACAACACTGCTATACCTCATTTTACAAGGATTTTTAATCAAGAAAACAGGAGATATTTGCAGCCAAAGATTAGACACATCACATGCATCCTTTCCCTAACACATGCACTGTGAATAGGTTTGGCTGCTGTTGCCGCATCATAACAAGCTTTAGCAGCCATGGAGAGTGTCAAAATTATTTCCCCAAAATATCACAGCTCTTTAGAATTCACATTCGCTCCCAAAAACCCTAATTTATTTATAACGTAGACAGCAGAGCAATGTCATAGTCTTCAGTGTCTTTCCTTTAATGGGTGGTTTGATTGCAGCATAGATTTATCACATAAAAAGAAAAATAACACAAGATTCATAAACCATGAAGATTAAAGTGAAAACAGCAGATTGGAATGCACTCCATGTTCCTCTCTTCTGCTTCTTTTCAAAATCGTAAGACGTGTATATATATATATATATATATATATATATATATATATATATATATATATATATATATATATATATATATACACATACACACACACACACACACACGCTGTATAAACACATGCGTTACTGTATGCAGTGTAATGGTTATGGACAGGCAGGCTCATCTGCCCACAAGCACGCACAGAGTTTAAACCAAGTTTAACAGTAAACATTCCCCTGGCCTGTTTGACATTTGGCCCTTGTGAACTCCTTCTATTCGTCCTGTGTTTCTCAGCTGAATCAACAATCCTCACTGTGCTTGCTTGTGTTTCTGCATGTATAAATTCACAAAAATAAACTGATGGGAATTTATTGATGTTTTGATAATTCAGAACAAGGAAGAAGACAGATGCGTTGATGGCCGTATGTGTTTGTTGGCTTCAAAAACACATTTGGCTTCTTAAAGCAACGATGTGATTCACGTTTTTGAGGCTTTCGATCTGACAACTAAATGGAGGAAAAACAAGCAGCGATTTTTCTTGCATTCATTTAAAATATATATGTTGAAGTAAAGGTAAAGTTAAAAAACTTTGAATGCAGTGTGTGCCGTCTGATGTGCTTTCATTTGTGATATATTCCTCCTCCAGTGGAGGAAGAGTATAAGCAGTTTTTTTTTCTGCTGCACTTTCACACAATAATACAATTGGAAATCTGAGCCACCACTGCTACTGGTCTCTGAACAGTTGTTGTCTGGTATCGACTACAGTTGTTAAACCGCTGCTGAAAAACATCCCAGAGTAAACACTGGAAATATTTTCTAAATGAAAGAAACATATTGCATACTTCGAGCAAGAAAAGGGTCAATTCAGGATTAAAAATAACTACATACAGAACTACAGACTATATGTTGTCTCTGCCGAAGGGGTCAATCTGGAGTATTTACCTAATACCAGATTTCTTTTTTCATCCACTGGAGTGTCCAAGGTAGCACAGTTGTATTTCTGTATCAAGTGTGGATATATATATATATATATATATATATATATATATATATATATATATATATATATATATATATATATATACACAATGAATGTGTGTGTCTGTGCGATGTCAATGCCTTTTGTCTGCTTCCCTTGAGTGAGGATTTGGTGTAAGGCACAATAGTCCGACAGGACATGCTGTCAAAACAAATCACCCTCTGTGTGCGTGCGTGTGTGTATCATGGATGGATTATTTTGTTTGCGTGGAAGTGTGTAGACTTTATAGTACATGGTGAGACTCGCTGCCCAGTAATTTCGGACTCTGTAAACTGGAAAGTAGTTTGGTAATGTAAACTTCCAGCAGTTGTACTGTGTTACATTTAACAGCTAAAACACTCAGGCAACAGATACAGTAAAGTAAGTAATTTAGATCTGTGGTGTTTTAAAAAAAAAAAAGTGGCACACAATTAATCAGTCAAAGAGCATATTGGCCACAGCCAGACTCAAACCAGTATCGACAAAAGAGTCAATCTCCTCTGGCTGAAAGTGTGTTTGCTCCATCCACCTCGCCTCCCACCCACCAGTCTGTCTCACTGTTCAGAGTACGTCACTCGCTCCGAGCATTGCATTCAACTAGATGCGTTTAATATGGCTGTCCAACACCACAAATACTCCTAATTAACTTTCCATTGGCATTGTTTCCGTGGTGCCAACAAGTTATTTTAACACATTACCTGCCTCATCATGTGCTGTGAAGAGGTTGTGCTTGTGGACATGTTTCTGTGAGGCTACCCTGCACTGAGAGAGAAAACACTGGACTTACATTATTCTGTTTGTGGAAAGAAAGGCTAAAAAGGCTCCTGCTTTTGCTATGGGCTTGTTTTGAAATGAAACTAGTAATGTTTAACGTAGTTTGAAAAAGTTATATTCGGTTATAAACGTTGTCTTGACCTTCAAGTTGAATAATCCCTTCCAGCTGTTTCCATCACACTAGTTTCTAACTTGTTCTAACATACAGCTGCAGCTATCTTACAGAAACAACATATTCTCTGGGGGCAGGTGCAGGACGAGCGACCGAGACTGAGGTCTAATCCACTGCAGCAGTTCTGACGTTGCTCTGACGTTAACGCTGTGTGTGTCTGTGTGTCGATTCCTGAAGGGGAATTGATTTTGTGCACCCATGACCATTCCCTAAGCACTTACTGATCATTTTGTGAGTGTCTGTGTGCGATAATGAATTGTCCAACGATGAATCAATTATGTTTAACTTAACAAAGTGAGGATTGCTGTTGTTATTGGCAACATGTTGGAGGTGGAGTTATCCTCTGTTTGTCTCAGTGCATTTCCTTCTTTTCAGCCCTTTTCCTCTCTTCATGCTTTCAATTTCAAAGTTCTCTACATGTCGTTGCACACAGGTTTCCCACATGTGGCCTTTCATCCATTTCACTTCCTCTCCCTTAAATTCTGAATAAATTGCAACACCCCAGCAGACATTTTTCTCTTCATCTCCCCTATTTAAAACGTCAACTACTGCATGACCAAGATGCTCCACGTCAGCAGTTTTAGAGGCTCTATCATGAAAATATTCCTACTCACGGGCGGCAGAAGGAGTTTGGCAGCCGTAACTTCAAAGCGTGCATCACTGCGTAGTGAGAGTAGTTTACTTTGAGAATGTGACCGCTTCACCAATGCCAATTGTTGGCATTAAAATATTTCATGCTGCTGTAACTGAGTCACCTTGAAGATGGATTTTAGTCATTTTTCTGCTTTCCACAGTTATCTGGTTGCAACACCACAGACACGTTGCTTTCTGCTTTTACCTAATCCTTAAAGTGATCTCTCCCCTCAAGAAATAGATTTTAGTCTTATTATTTCTTAACTTCCTCTTCCCATCTTTTTTTGTCTTGGTTTTATTTTGTTTTGTTTCGTAGCCTCAATTAGCCTCCTGCTTCCTTCTTCTCTTTCCTTTCCTGTTTCTCTCCAAGGAAACGGGAGTGACTCTCTTGTTGCTCTCTCCTACCCCCTCCTCTCCATCATGCCCTTGTGACTGCTGCTAGAGTTCTGCCTGCAGCACGAGGTTGCACTTGTGCAGATGGCTAGGAACACGCGCGCGCACACACACACACACACGCACACACACACACGCACACGCACACACAGGTTTGCATTAATACAGCTGGGTGGATGTAGGTGCCCCAGATACATAAGGAAAATAGGGCAGCAATAGTGGTTGTGATTAAGTTGAGTGACTGTGTGCATGTGTGTCCTAAGGACGCTTGTTATGCAAATGTGAGGGAGGGTGAGCAAATGTCATCTTGGAAACTGGTGTGTGTGTGTGGTTATTGGGTTCAAGATTAAGGAAAGCAATAGTATTCTTAGGTTTAGTGTGGAATATAGCACATATCGTCCAGTGAGCAGACTGTGTGAAGTGAAATAGAGACAACCTTCTGCCAACTGAAATCCTGTATCTTATACAAACTTCAATTTAGTTCAAAAAAATACAAATCTTCATATTAAATACAGAACATTTCAGTTAATCATTGCAAAGATCATTTTTGTAGTTGACATGTTGAATGTACAATTCCATAAAGATGAAGGCAATGTTTTAGTAGAAATGTAAAATATGGAGCACTCAAGGAGACGTAATAATTACAAATACTTAGAGTGTCTTTTAGCGATGGGCTAATGGTGGTACTATTAATGGTAAACTACTGTGGAAAATAGAATTGTACGTCTTGATTGCATGAGCAATTATCATCTAATAATAATCTACTATAATTTACGCTTCCTGTTTGCTTGTCAGTGCCATTACTTTTATTTCTGCACACATGGCATAATCAACATCAATCAGACAGTAAATCAGTATATGGACATTATGCATTTTCTGATCTGCAAGTTATCTTACACACACACACACACACACACACACACACACACACGCGCACACACACACACACACACGGCAGTACAGAGCATGTTCCGAAGCAGGGAAACAATAGTGGTAGTAATTTGTGAGTGAAGACACACATGCATCAACTAAAAATGGCTTCTCTCTAAGGTGAGCCTGTGTGAGTCCAGTCTGACCTCGCTGCCCTCGCTCCTCCTTCCCTGCTGCAGAGAACACACGATTTAAGATGGTGGAGAGGCCACATTCACTCCAGCTTGAGGCAATGA
Organism: Clinocottus analis; assembly: GCF_023055335.1. NCBI lineage: Eukaryota > Metazoa > Chordata > Actinopteri > Perciformes > Cottidae > Clinocottus > Clinocottus analis. The sequence goes on along the minus strand of NW_027175931.1, from coordinate 9,243,364 downwards.
CTACATGTGTGTGTTTTCAAGCTACATTACTTTCACTAAAAGCATACACACGTGCATACACATCCACTTGAATGACGATACTTTTCCTCCGACACACTGTCTAGATTTGTGTGTGTCTCACCTACAACACAGACACAGGACCTTATGAAACCTTCCTCATAGCAGAGGACAATATCATCACGTCTCAATATTTCAAAAGCACAATCAGTGGTGAGAAAATAACATAACATCTGATGGGAAGGACATCTGAAGGTGGAAGGAATCCAGCAAGAAGAAGACCTGACATGAAGATTGGCAGCAGGTGTTGTGTTGTTAGAAAACAGGTTTACAACATCTCATGCCCTGTCAGATTGTATGTGTAGTTATAGTAGTTCAGACAATTGCATATTTCTGTCTTTGTTACATAACAGAATTGCCAATAATATAATTTCCGTGCTATAGGATGTCTGTCTGTATTTGTTGAGGTTTATAGTATTTTTATCTGTTTGTCTGTGCACCTTATATTAGATTTGATATTCTATTGTACATTTGAATTGTTTCTATTTCTTGCACCGTATTGATTGTTGTTTGTCTAATGTATGCACCACCCGCCAAGACAAACTCCTTGTAGGTGTAACATACCTGGCAAATAAATAGTTCTGTAAGAGTGATTAACAGTTTGACATTGAACTCAAATGTGATTTAAACTCCCTGTAGGTTTTGCCATTGAGATACGTCATTGATCTCGGTTCCACCATAACCAGATATACTTGGTTGTGTTTGCACATTCCCTGTCTGTCTACGATTAATCTCACATTCGGCTGCACTAAACTGCATTCAATTTAAGGGTGCTCATTAATGGCTGAATGTTCAAGGACCCTTCATCTTTGGAGTGACTCACACTTTCTAAAAAACACCTTTTATTGTCTGTTTCTCACTGAAACTGATTGACTGCTGACTCCTCACTTACTACTCTTACGCGGCACGCGCGCGGCTAGTGATGAAACAGCTGAGCGCATCACCAGTGCTCAGCTGCCGCAGGACCAGTGGGGTGAAAATAGTTTGCTCTCTCTTATTGTTCCGGACGGTGTGACTGTCGGCCAACAGCTAAGGAACAAGCGGGCCACACACTGCTGACTGAATCAACGCCACTCAGAGGCCAGAGACACACTGGTGGAAAACAGTTTACATAATACATTTAGTCACGCTTTAAGCCGTGAGACGGAGCTGAGATGCACGCCTACACAGAGCTGGTGCAGACATCTATATAGATTACAATGAGAGCGTATCTATCTATCTATCTGATACACCTGCAGTCGAGATAAGGGGGGGGGGGGGGGGTCTCCCTTTACGCATTGTGTTTTTTCAATCAAACATTACGGTGGCCGTTGCAGACACACCTGGTGGAGAGCTGCCTTCCAACGAGTGCAGCTTTGGTTCTCAGTAATTACGCTAACAAGAGAAATGTCTGCAGCAGCCCCTTTGTGTTTATTTATCTGTATCTCTCTTGTGAGGTTAAGTGTAATGTCACAGACATGGCGCATTCCCGACCATACATACAGTATGTACCACTTGGCCTCTAACATGTCATTTCCTTTCTGTGTGCAGGAGAGAGGGATTATAGTTAAATGTTGTGATTAAAGTAAGCCGATGCAGAAAGAAGGTAAACATGCAGACTGACTGCATCTACGAGGTGTCCTCAAGAGAGAGGGAGGATGGAGCAGATATGAGCTGCAAAGAAAAAGAGAAAGGCAATGCAATGGTTGACTAAATATTCTTGATTGAAATGGATGTGCTACCAGATGGGGAGAGATGGAGATAAAGAAAAGAGAGGCAGACTGGAAGAGATAAAGGAGGAAGAAAGGAAAGAGAAAATGAATGAAAAAGATATGAACAAGAGGAGAGGCAGATATATTTTGTTATACAGAGGAAGTGTAGAAAGACACGACACACGAGCATCTCACATAATATACTTGAACCTATAGGGCAACATGGTTAAGAAAGTCTTTCAGGTTTTTGACGCAGTGTAGCAAATTAATGCAGAATCTCAACATAAAATGTGATTTCATCAGTGTTCTTCTGTAATGTTTCAGGTTTTAAAAAATAACTTTCAATAACCAATTTCTTTGTTTTGAATTATATTTTGATCTAAGTCATTGACCGGGTCAGCGTAGCTTTTTAATAGGTTAACACAATATGATCATAAACTGATATACAGATCGGATTATTAAGAAATAATCACAGTGAATTATTACCTGACTATGCACACGTCTATGTGAGACTAGAAGAGCAGGAGGACTAAGAGGAGAGTGAGCAGGAACAGAATGTGCAGTAATTATTGGATACTTTATAAATTGCTCTGCATTGAAGTCAAAATAACTGCTGGATAAGAGAAGAGAATAAAAGACAGAAAACTTGAGAGAAAATATTAGTTAAAAGTGAACACCAACACTTTGACATTGCCACTTAAGATTAATTCTTTATTTGATCCTTGCATTCATGATCCACAATGGGAGTAGACTTATAATAAAGTAATTATGGTCTATTAATCATCTTCATAACTGTAAAATATGCATACTTATCTTACATATTATACAGTACACAGCATGTATTACAGATTTCTTTCAATCAATGTGTTTTCTTGAGTGTACATGGGTAATAATGAAGTGCTCAATGCTGAATCTTGGACAAAATTCACAGGATATAAATCTATTGATCAACATTAAAAGCGTGAATGTACTGCACAGCATTTATGTTTGTGTGGCATGTTTTTCATCTGAATCAAGGATCTAAAGATAGAAGGTGTCAGATGTTTTCTGGATTCTGAAGCCCTCAGAGAGATCTTTGGTCAAACTTGACTGGATTTGTATCGAATGAGAAAGCAGCTTCAGTGTCAGTGTTTTTTTTTTGGCACTTCTAAAAGGTGTGTGTGGTGCATTTATGTGTGTGTGTGTGTGTGTGTGTGTGTGGTGGGTTATGTGGATGCGTGTGTTTCTTTTTGTCTCAGTGGAGCTTCAGCCTTCATCTTGAAGCTGTCCCAGCAGGCGGGGTCTTCCTCTGTCAGAGGTGATGCTGAGGCGATGAGGTCACTGAACGACAGCAGTGTAAACGAGGTGGGAGGAGGAAAAGATGGACGAAGAGGCTGCCAGTAAGCGAGAAGAGAGTCTTTAATTAGTGAGTGGCTAATAGTGCTGCGATTAATGGTTCATTTGTATTTTTTTTTAAGTTATTCAAATTATAATTGGTCATTTATAACTGTAGCTGGAAATCTTATGAGCTCTTACTGCAGAGTCTGCGTTGTCTGCTGGTCCGAGTGCGACAGCAACATGATGATCAGTATCCAGCAAGCTCTCCTGCAGAAACACACATACACACACACACACATTAGCACACATGTCTCGCGTGCATGTATTGATAAATAAAAACCTCTACACTCATTAAAATTCAGCGCAACTACTACATAACAAATTAAGCTTATTAGACACTTTCATACAAACATTCACACTGCATGCATCTACAACTATTGAATAAATGCATGTGAATATCTCGTATCTGTTTTCATGATGATTTGCAAGAAATGTAAGCAAAGTTTCAGTTGCAGATAACCTCTGCGTTTGGAGGTCACACATTCCCAAGCAATACTGTGATAACGCAGACGTGCATTCACTTTAAAAAAAAAAGCCAGGGCTTCGCTTTAAGATGAATCCATTCCACAGCAAGATCGATGCAGTTCAACAACCTTGATTGTGTAAATTGATGAATATTATATTATATTAACATAAAACATGGTTGTTCTAATTGCATCCTATGTTCACATTTCAAAACACACACAATATGTACACCCAACCTACTGAGCCTTCAAATTGGTAAAAACATATTTTCAAAGTAGTTTTTGGTTCAGAAATGTTGTGCACTCTCTAACTTTGACTCCAAATGCAATTACCTTTGTAGCTGGAAAAGTACACTTGGACATTAAAGGCCAGAAGCTGTGTGTGTACGTGGGAGTAACAGGTGGCTGTGTGAAGTGGGGCTTTAGTTACAGAAAATGGAAGAGAGTAAGGGAACATAAAAAGAAGCTCCAAGGAAAATGGTACGGACAGAAATGTCAGAAAGAGCTGCATTGCATATTTTGTAATTTTGCTGTTTCAGTGGCTATGTTATAGTCTGTGTGTTATTATGTCTCTCAGTTCCTGCGTAGCGGCTGCAGGGGTGACATCACCAGAGGATGGCAGGAAATAATAAATCTCATAGCTGCTCTCTGATCTCGCCAATCAGCTGACAGTGAGCCAGAGGACACGAGGCCAAAAGCACGCTGGCTCGTCGCATCTCTGAGTGTGCCTATTTGTTTATGAGACAAATCCGGAGAAACAACAGAAAAAAACCCTCAAACAATTCAGTTCGAGGTACTTTTACCTCTCGAGGTCAATACAATCATATACTGATCACAAATAATGACGTGTTTTGCTGTTCTTGTAGATATAAAAGAGGAAGATCCAGCTCCTCTGAGGTACGTTTGTGCCGTCTGGAACGTCTAATGTATCTCATCTAATGCATACGATTATATTTCTCACCCTCTTTCTTTTTTAAATAACAATATGACCTCCTGCTTAATTTAATGTTAGAATTGTTTTACAGTGCAATATTATCCATGATGACCCGGTGGGTCGGGATGGCGTCATGAAGGCAGACGGCAGTATGAGCAGTGCAGAGCGGGTCGATTGGCACAAGCAACAGCTCAAACTCGAAGATGCGTAATTAAACACGCACACACAATGGTTATTATCATTCTTCTGTTTCTCAAAAAGGTTGCAGATTAATATGCTGTCAAGAACAAATGAATTGTTTGACAAAATGTTTCAGCTCTAATTGGGAAACTTGGCCTTATTTATCCTTGTATTAACATGTTATTAACTTATGATGATGGTGATAGCTGTAAATTAGATAAAAGTACACAAAATAGTAACATTTACTTCTTTCTCCCTTCGTTTACTGATTATTTTTTCGACTCTTCACAATTTGTACTGGAACACATTCGCCATCCTGTATGTCGTGGTTATGTCACTTTGCCCTTAGATCTATACTAGAAAGAGGACATATAGAAGTGAGCTGTTAGTCCCCGGTGTGAAAACACAGACACCAAAACAGCATTAAGCCTCCATGACCTCAAGAGAGATGGAAAAAGGAGAGGAGACGCAACATCAGGCTTTTTAAACCACTGGTAACCTTTTTGAGGTAACTTGTTAATCCACCTGCCACTGGGCATGGAGAAAAAAGGGAGGGCAGGGGGAATAGAGAAGAAACACATGGGAGAGAGAGAGAAGAGGGGGAATACAAGAAGGTAAGAAGAGGAAAATAGAGAGGAAATGAAAATTACATCAAAGGGAAATGCGCAGAGGACGAGGAATGAAGAGGAGCAGAAAAGAGGACAGAAATAGGGAAATAAATGGCAACAGATCATTTGTACAGACAGGGAGGTGAATGAAGGCCACTCGAAGGCTCCTTATTGCAATTTCTTTTGGTATTTTTCTGTAAGATCTCCTGTCATTTACTCTGCTTTTAGGGGAGGCAGCCACTTGGGAGCAGAGCATGAAGGACCCCACGGCACAGCTACCATGCTACTTTGAAGTTAATTGATTTTTTTAAAGGCTGTGTTCTACTAATAAGAAATAACTATGTATTATTCATAAAACTGTTTTTCTCTCTCCATATGATACAAACCTAAGAATACATCTTTACATTCAGCCCAAAAAGTACTGTTAAAAAACCCTCAAAAATGATAATAGTATAAAAATCTAAATAATACTATACTACTAACATGCCCATTGGGTATTTTGTTCCTTTAAAGGAATAGTTAAACATTGTGGGAAAGAGGAATATAAAAATGGCAACTTGTGTCTCTGTGCAGTTACTTCCAGGAGCCTGGTGTATTCTCATCGATGTCTTGGCAATTTTTTTTTGGACTATTCCTTTATTTTGTGCTCAAGACAACTTGTGGCCAGCGGCAAAGTTCCTCTTTGGCAATATAAAAGTAGAATCCAAGAGAATGAAAAATGTAAATAAAAGTCACAGGAAATAAGATAATCATGACAATTGATAACTAGAAAACACTGCAGGCTGAAAATTAAACTAGTCTTGAATCTGTCGTTTGTGTGTTTTCAATTTGTCATTCCAGACACAAGACAGATGTCTCGTTATTTTTAGAAATCCTGGAAGGTAGTCGTTTGTCCTTCAAACTGACTTACTTCAAATACCCAGTCGTCGTCTTCTTCCTCGTCTAGATGCATCTTGGTCTGGCGCAGTGCATATTTCGGTGTGAGCGGTTCAGGGGACAGGTGGAACTCCACCCTCTGCAGGTTGAAGCCCAGACCCGTGCCGATGGCTTTGATGAAGCTCTCCTTCAAGGCCTCGGTGGAAAAGAGAGGAAACTCAATCAGTTACATGCAGAAAATGATCACCGGCACAGAAAAAACAAGAGATGTCTGTGCCTGAGAGCTGAGATAGCCAGTCTTTTGTGCTTCTTGTGTGTAACATTTTGGCTCAGTAGCACAAAAACTTAAACCGCAACAGATGGGAATCTATGCATACATGCATAACAGTGTGTATACAAAAGAGTGACTTTGTGTATTTGTGTGAATGTGTGTGTGTGTGTGTGTGTCTAGCCAAAACCAACCCTGCTTGGTAGCCAATGAGCCACGATAACAGTATTACAAGGCTAATCACTATGGCAACCGTCGAACTCTGCCATTAGTCAACAGCGCGGTGATGATATCAGAGCTTGACGTCTCTGTGCCACCCTCTCGATCTCACCAGATCTTTACTTAGCACCACCGTTGCTGTCCATCTGTGTGTGTGTGTGTGTGTGTGTGTGTGTGTGTGTATGTATGTATGTATGTATGTATGTATGTATGTATGTGTGTGTGTGTGTGTGTGTATGTATGTATGTATGTATGTGTGTGTCTCTCTCTCTACATGAAAGAAATTAGAGAAGAAAAAAATGAAACTAAAAGAGGAGCAAGAAAGAAAGTACTACTGTGTGAGACAGTGAGGACGTATAGAAGGACAAAATGTGAGAAAAGAAGAAAAATGTGTTCACTCACGTATGTGCAAATGTGTGTGTGTGTGTGTGTGTGTGTGTGTGTGTGTGTACGTGTGTGTAAGTGTGTGTGTGCCTCAAAGGATATTGTCAATGTCAATTCACTTACACTCACTCAAACACGCAGATACATGCGCAGACACACACACACACACACACACACACACACACACACACACACACACACACACACACACGCACACACGCACACACACACACCTCGCCGGCAATGCAATTTGACAGCAGGATAGTATGGTTGCTATGGTTACCCAGTGGCGGTAGAACGCGGCAAGCTGCTGGTGCTCCGAGGCGCCCGATTGGATGACGCTCCACTCGTACGCTGTAAACTGACGAGTCATGATGCGGAAAAACTCTGGCACGGAGCTGCTACCTGGAGGGAAGGAAGGGAGGAAGGAAGGAGTGAGGAGAGGTGTGAGGCCAAAGAAAGGGAAGAGGAGAAAAGAAGGATGGAGACACCGACACAAAGGGACAGACGAAGATGTATGGAAAGAGAAGGAAGGGTTATTCAAACATACTCAGATTTTGAGATTACTGTGCACTGTTTCCTCTCTCTGAAATACACCAGTGATTTGAATGTGACTGTGACACACACAGAAATCCAAACATTTGCACACACAAGCTGCCTTGGTTTGAACCTTTTACATACACAAGGCAACAGTGACCCCTTGTGGTAAAGTTGGGAAATACAAAAGCATTTCCATTTCTGCCTTGGAGAACAGCAGACGATAATAATACGTATTTGGGTTTCATAGATTAATTATTGTTAGTGTTATATGGTTGAAATAGACAACTGACACATCATTTTATAGTTTGATCTTCAAGCATTTGATTGATGATCCAACAAAAACTTAAGAACAGATCCTGCTGATGAGAACTTAAGATTCACAGTTAGTCTTTTTTCTCTCTGTGTGTATTGGTTACAATGTGTGTGTGTGTGTGTGTGTGTGTGTGTGTGTGTGTGTGTGTGTGTGTGTGTGTGTGTGTGTGTGTGGTTCCACAAGTCAAACTGTTCGTTCAGCTGTTCGGCCTGTTTGTGTTTAGCCATGCAAATCATCGTTCAGCTTTATGGTACTTTTTGTACATCTAATTGACAGAAAAGCATCTTCTGAACTCAAACTATGTTCAAAAAACTTTTGATATTGTCAATGCTGCTTCAACTGTTCCCCTTAGCATTCACCTGGCATGGTGGTCTTCATGATATCCACCCCCACCTGCGCCCCCTGCTCTGCAGCAAGCACAGCATAGTCCCCCTGGTGGGACAAGTTGAAACTCCAGGCTGGGTGTCCAGAACCTGGATCTGGACTGACCTGGGTGCAAACAGCAAGATGGTCATCAAATTGTGGATATTTTCAATTATGTGACAAAGTTCTGGTGACTTAACATATAATAGTGTTATTAATTCCTCGCTGTCCTTTGCATCCAAACTGTCTTCAAACCCACAGCAGTTTATTTCTTATTATTTATGGAGACACTCTAAATAACAATTAGCATTGCTGCCTTAATTGTCATTATTATTCAAATATATCCACTTTTGTTATTAGTTTTGGTAGTTGTAACTTCTCATGCCTACTACTCATTATATGAATAATGTACATCAAATGCAATGAATGTGTTGTAACTCTGTTATATTGTTCATTCTGTACACATGACATTTATTGTACTTCTGTCCATCCGAGAAGAGGGATCCTAGTCTGATGCTCTTTTAAAGGTTTCTTTCCCTTCTTCTGTAAAGCCCTCCGAGGCAAATTTGCAATATGTGATTTTGGACTATACAAAATACATAAAATTAAATATTACAAATAAATAATACGGTTGTGTACCTTCATTGGTGCTGCCAGGTAAGGTTTCCCTTTGGGGGATCGCTCCAGTCTGATCTCCGACCAGGGGATCCCCATCCTCTCACACACACATTTCCTCAGCAACAACCTGCCAGCCTGTCGCAGTGACAGACAAGCGAGTGTGTTACTGGTACACAAGGATAACTGGATCTGACAAGCGGGAAGGGACCCAAATTTGGTGGTTGTGCGATAAGTCAGCATGCAGAAGGCGACAGACACAAACAACACGTGTGCAGTCACACTCACCATGGCTGACTTGGCATCCTTAGCAAACACAAACTGTCCGATCCGGTCTTTCTCCTCCCGCTGAACGCAACGAGCAGCAAACAGCCAGTCGGACCGGCTCGGTGTCCACGAGCCGCAGCGAAAGGCCCAACGGACAGAGCCCATCTCCTCACCTACGTCTGGTCATCTGGACTCCGCCACAACTTCAGGCTTCTCACAAGTTGTTAGTGAGCTAACGTTAGCATGTGCGGTTTGACTGACAACAAGCATCACAACTCTGGAAATGTTTTATCCGATGCTTTATTACTTCCACAGTGGCGACTCTGTGCAGTGCAGAACTGGAGACAACTAATACAATTACTAACGTTGCACTTTGTGTGTCTGACAGCGGGGTGAGCACGTCGAGCAATCCGGAAGAGCCGAGGCGAGATTCAGTGTCGTCATAAGTGGGCGCGGTGGAAAACTGACCAATAGGACCGACCTAAACTGTACACAACTACCGACACCTTCAGGTGCTCTCGGGAATATTGTAAAAATTACAAAGTAATGGTATTAATGAATATGAGCATTTGTTCCGACCCGAGAGAGAGATGGGATATGATTAAGCCTTTCGGCTGAAAAGCTCGTGTATCTAAATCGTGCTACTTAAAAAAACACCTCTCAGTTTGGGATAATCCTTGAAGGTCAATCAAATGTATCTTCTGTAACATAATTGTAAAAATAGCACCATGCTGCATATAGAAAGCTTTTATTACAGGGTCTTTTTTTCATTCAAATTATTCTATCCGATTTCCACTGGCCGTCCTATTTTCCGCTTCAATAATAGCATGTTTTATTTACGAGTCGAGCATGAATGCACCATTAAATTGTACCTCCACGATGTTGTTTTGATTGCGGTACATCTCTGTGTGTGTATATAAGGTAAGTTGTTTTCACAATATATGAAAGATAATGTTCAATTGGAGGCGGTGGTTGAATAGGCAACACACATGATTACGTTACATTTCTGATATTGATAATGAAACTCGAAAAGCACTGTCTCATAGCGTATATCGTTCCTTAAAAAAAACGTAATTTTAACTCGAAATATTTTGGAGATACAGTCTGAAGGCATAACCTAGAAGCGCATAGTGCTTATATGTATTTTCTCTATGTGTAGACAAATAGTATAAACACACATGCCAAATGTACTTACAAGAAACCTCCGAAGGCTACAATTTTGATTTTAATATTTAGTAACGGTATAGTCCACAAGATATGTGGTCGATATTGTCTGCTTATAGCAGCTTAATAAAATAAGTAATCATCGTCTAACAATACGTGTTGATGTGCTGCAGAAAAAAAAAAGAAACATCAGCAGTATTTCATTGGCGACAACTCAGCATTTGTGAGGCTACTCCCAACCTCACAATTCCCAACCTCAGTAATCAGTTAATAAAAGAGACCTTAGTAAAAAATAGAACATGATGGACTATTTGAAAAAATGATTCCCTACGATCTATAAAAATATATGTATGTTATGGTATTTTTCGAGTCAAGAGACAAATAACAAACACTTGCATTTTTCATCAAAAGAAAGTGAGAGATATCTTAATGCACTTTTTTTGTGTATATTACACCCTTGGAGTAGTTAATATTACAATTCGATTTCTTTAATATATTGAGAAGTATTTTTTTACTCAGCAATATTAACTACTCTCTGATTTACATACAGGAAGACTTCAGAGTCCTTTCAGCCTGTGATGCTTCTCTACCTGTGTACGCTCAGCTGGCAGCAGTGCAGAACAGGGAATCAAGGTGGAAAGCCTTGCACACATCAAATCAGGCACTCATCAAGGAAAAAGTGAACCCTCCTCTGGGAAAAAAAAGAAGACTTTTGATGATTTAATCCTCCAGCCAACCAGGTGTGACCTCTACAACTTCACAACTTCACACACTTCTCCCTGACATGTCATTGCACAGAGCCAGCATCTAGTGTAACAGCTGAGCCCAGTCTCCCAGGTGGAAAACTTCACAGAGAATGTTGGAGCCACTAAGGGATGAGAAACACTGTGATTTTAACAGAAAGCTACACTTCTCTTACAAATACCACCCCCCTTTAACGCTGACCTCTGACCTTTCTACAGCTGTTTCCATTTACACTTCCTTTTCTAACTCCTTTATTTTTTTTCTATTGCTCCCTTCATACACCATTCTCTTCCTCTTGTCTTCTTGCTTCCCTCTCAGTTGTCCATCCTTGTCTCTTTTCCTCTCTCCGTCTTTGGGGTTTCTGTCCCCTTCTCACTGCCAAGCTGGATTTCCTGCAGGTGAAGCATCTGAAGAGGAAGAGGAAGAGCAACTACAGTGTGAGAGAAACACAGACGCTTATCAGGGAAATCCACAAGAGGACGGACGTGTTGTTCTCTCGACAGCAGGTATAGATTTCTTCTTCTCTTCTCTTGGATAGGTCAACCGAAGCACAAATCAATTATTTCCTATCCAATAGCAACTTCCTCTAAGTTGTTTGTAACCTCTTGTCAAATATGTGAAAGTAGTTTTCAAACCAGTTGTTTAACGTCATTGATTTCACCACTGACAAAAACCTTTGTCGTAGTACACAAGTAACTGGCATGCTCATCCAAAAAGCAAGTCACAACTAAAATATTCAAACATTATGAGTCAGATCAAGAGTAAAACTAGATCAATCAATCGGGTCCCATATAGCTCAGCTCCTAGGTTAAATGAAAGTGCAGTGTAGAAAGGCCAAAACGTTTTTAAAAAAAAAAAAGTTTAGAAGTAGTTTTTTCATTATCACCACCAGAGAGCACTGATACAGTTGATTTTTCCAAACCAATTCACGGGAATCTTGTCCCAAATTCTTTTCTTGGAGGAATGTATTTGTGGAAATAAAGTGTCAAATACCTCCATTTGTATTGGCCACAAAATTATCCACTGGATTTACCATAGAGGAGCATTTTAGAGTCAGCTTTTTAAAAATGTTATTTCTTTTATTTTGACAGGAACCTGCACTGCATTGTTTTGACGCATACCTATTTCGTCTTCACAAAACCACTGAAATTATTGTCTGATTTTCTTCTCTTCTCTCTGTGTTTGAACAGAACACAGCCATTAATGAGTTGAAGAGACAGGCATGGGAGGAAGTGGCTCAAGGTGTTAATTCACTGGGGGAGGGAGAGCAACGCACTGCTGCTGAGGTGTGTTTATTTCTCTGTTGGAATCATATAATGTTTATATATATAACCTGTTAAACACCAGTACCTTTCTTCTAAAATCTCCTGTGCAGGTGAAGCGTCGATACCTGGACTGGCGTTCACTTGTGAAGAGAAAACAGCTTCGGGCTGAGCTCTCTCTCTCCTCCTCCTCCTCCTCGTCTTTGGCCCTGAAGACTGAGTATGATCAGTCCTCCCCTGAGCATGAGGCAGCTTCTCTGGGATCTGGGTGTGACCAGCTGCTTGACCTCTCGAGCCTCTCGAAGGATTGTCATTGTGACTGGCCGGAGCTGGCATCTCTCGGGGAACCGAATGGGCATGCCATGATGGCACCGCTGGGTGTGAAGATGGAGGATGATGTCAGTGAATACAGAGTAAGAAACCAAACTCATCATACATCATGGTGCCACGGTAGTGCCTGTGCGTGTACGATAACTATAGATTAGATATTCTAATTAAACCATGGAGTCCATTAATTATACCAGCATTTAATTGAGGACAGAATGATATTCTCAAACACCTTCATGTTTTTGAAGGGCTTACATTATCAGTGTTCATGTTAAGACAAGTTGCCTATATTGAGACGCCAGTATTTTATAATGTGTTCATTAGCTTAATTAATATCCCTGTTGGCAGAGGTAGTTATGTTAAACACAGTGCCAGCTCATGTTGTAGCTCAAGTGGATCTTGTTAAGCCTTCCTTTTGATTGGGCTCATGTAGGCCCACAAGGTAAAGATCAAATTAAATTAAGGGATGTGTTAATTAATTAGGATTCAAACTTGACATATAAATGTTACTTTTTTTTTTTTTTTACAATTGCATTTAGATTTGTTTATATATAAAATCATCATCTGTTAAAACTGTGGTATTACAATTTCCCATAATCATTCTCTAAGAATAATCTCCCAGTTTTTCTCCTAACCTGTATCCAGTCTGTTCAAATTCTTCATATATCAGCCAGACAATCTGCAGTAGTAAAAGCGGTAATTGTGTTGAGTCTCATCAGTATTCAGTGACAATAATTTAACATCTGCCAGACATGTAGACAGTAAAAAGGAAATCAAAGCTGCAGAGTCTTAGATCTGTTTTTTTTGTTCCAAAAGTTTAAAAAAATGTTGTAATAAAATAAATAAACATTCATCATTAATTGTCAAGGTTACTTTCTGAGACTCTGTCATGACGAGTAAACTTTTGAGTTATGTGTGAAAAAAGTTCTAATTTAAGAACCTCCTTCTCTCCTTCTAGCTGGATGGTGATGGTGATATGGGAGATGGAGAATTAGATGAAGATGATATTCCCTCCCTCCTCAGTGACATTGAGTCACGTGGTGAGGAGCATGTTGGTGATGTTTACTCCCACAATGACTTGGACATGCTCAGCTCCTCAAAGAATCTGACCTCGACCACCAACAGAGGCCTTCCACTCGCTGGTGCCCTGATGGGGACGCCAGCCCATCCTCTGGGTGGACTAACCAATCATGAAAACATGGGAGCAGGGATTCTGGTTGCCGTTGAGAAACAGCGATTGGAGCTGGAGAAGCAGCGCTTGGTTGTGGAAACTGAGCGCCTGGCAGTGGAAAAAGAGCGGCTGGTGGTGGAGAAGGAGCGTCTTTGTCAGATGGAGGTAGAGAGGGAAAGGCTGCAGCTGGAGAGAGAGAGGTTACAGGTGGAACGGGAAAGGTTGAGGCTTCTGCTCGTCAGCCAATCAGAGCAGGTGAACTCCTCCTTTTACCTACCGCCACAACAAGGCCCGCCTTCATCGTCCACGTCTTTATCTTCCACTTATGATGGACAGAGGGAGAGAGATAAAGAAAGTAAAGTGTGGATTCCGATGGTGAATCTGGAGACAGAAAGGCTCAAACTAGAGAAGGAGAGACTGCAGCTGGAGAAAGAGAGGCTGCAGTTTTTTAAATTTGAGGCAGGCAGACTGCAGATTGAGCGAGAACGCCTCCAAGTGGAGAAAGAGAGAATGCAGTTGCACAAAGATCATCAGGGCCACTGAGAAAAGGACTAATAAGAGAGAGAGAGAGAGAGAGAGAGAGAGAGAGAGAGAGAGAGAGAGAGAGAGAGAGAGAGAGAGAGAGAGAGAGAGAGAGAGAGAAAGAGAGAGAGAGAGAGAGAGAAGAGAGAGAGAGAGAGAAAGAGAGAGAGAGAGAGAGAAAGAGAGAGAGAGAGAGAGAGAGAGAGAGAGAGAGAGAGAGAGAGAGAGAGAGATACTTTCATCAAATTTAGGGGTACTTCCAATACTGAAAACAACCCAGAATGTGAATTGCATTGGCAGCTGTTCCTTTATCAAGTTCCTCACACACACACACACACACACACACACACACACACACACACACACACACACACACACACACACACACACACACACACACACACACTTCCTTAAGGAAATGATCAATCCTGACTTGAAATCTGGCCAAGGACAAGACTGAGAGAGAGGGCTGGCATATTTATGACCAACATGATAAAGCAGTGCCTTATGATGTCTTCATAAAATGGGTGATTGGACAGAAAAGATGCCATGATGATAAAATCAAGGATATGTTTGGCTGGTTTGCCTTGAACATTTTTGATTCATGATGCATTTAGTACCTTATCCAAATACACAAATGCACAAAACGTGCAGTATTACACATGAAATGCTGGGATTTTAAAGCAAAACATCCTTACCTTTTGTAGGAATGTTTTATAATGTTACATTAAAGAATGGAATTGTAGTCTTACTCTGCATTAATGCACCAAGTCCGTGCCAATTTTTCTACTGCATGGGTGCTTGTTTGTATAATTTAGCTTCATACATTCAAAAACAAAAGCACAATATTGTTACTTGTACAGAGACTTTTATGGTATTCATGTTTTACTGTAAAGTTGTTGTTTACACTGTAACGCCTGTGACTTTGTATTTTCGTCCAGCAGTTTTAAACAGTTACTATTTTTCACTGCAGACATTTTAATTTGTAATTGCCATAGCCTGTATAGAAGTGGACGTAGCCTGATGGTATGTGGACTGCTGGTTTGAAGCCTTGAGTTCAGCCGATGTTGTTTTTTTAGCTCCCATTGAACAGAAGTCGCTAGATTTGGAATGCGGAGCAGTGACGTGGAGACGGCGTATACGGCTCTGGTAGCCTGCCCTAAAGCATGCTTCACTTTATGGTCTATTTACTCTAAATGGATCATCATTTCAAGAATAAACATCATGCTGTATTGAAGAAGACTTAAAACTAGTGATTGAGACCATAAACTTAAGTTTACAATGTTTACTGAGGCAATACTTCAAGTGAGAAGTAGAGTCATTTTCTCACAGACTTCCAAACAATCAGACTTATTTTTGCGTCAATAGAAATGCAAAATTAAAGATACTTCCACATAGGTTTGACTCAGCAAAACCCGAGGCTTCTCCCTGGTCATTGCAACAAAAGCACAAGTGTTACTAATGGTTGGGCTTAAAAAAAACTACATGAACAAAAGTACAATGCGTGTCAATAACGTGACATTAGTAAATCAAAACGAAACCATTGTGGCATTGGTGACGAACAACGGACGTCTTGTGTTCGTCTGACCCACACACCTCCCCCCACCTACCAGCCATAGTTTAGCGGATACATTTACATTGTCGTCAGTACAGACACGCAAAAAAGTAAAAAGACGTGCTTATTGCACACTAAATTATCTAACGTGACGAATTGTTGAGTCCCTCATACAGCATTTGCTTAAGCAGGCTGCAATACCAGGACCCCGAAACTGAAGCAGCTGAATGGGAATCCAGCCATCAATAATTTCATTATTTACAGCCTTTGCTCATCCTATTAAGATTAGCTGGTTTTGCCATTAAGATTTGTGGACTTGGAAAAGAGCCGAACATCTGCGATGGGCCACTACTGGAAGTTATGGTGTGCATGCGATACAATTTGAGTGAACTATTCCAGTAAATGCTTTATGTTGGAAAGATTTTTGTTGCGCTATGAATATATTGTGACGTCTTATTATATTTTTCTAGTGTGTACTGAAGGTTATGTCGTCCAACACATCGAACACATTCAGCCATCTGGTTATTTTGGAAACAATAACCCCTTTTTTAAAATGTTTTGTCTATTTAAGCAACTTGATATCAGGTGACATAACCAGCGTAGCAACCCTTTTTTAAAATAATTTTCTTCTAATATATAAATATATATATATATATAATATGTGTGTGTACTTATCATTTTTTATGATTTCTTACTATGTACATGTGCCTCTGTGTTGATAAATTATTTCATAATTTTTGCTGAGGAAAAGAAACGTAACCTCCAGACAAAATCTATAATGATCAAAGTTTAATAAAATCTGTGTTACCCATTCAAGCTTCAAACTACTGCGTTTGGAGGGCAGCCTCTGTGGTCTCTTTCTTGTCTTGATGTACTCTTACTGCCTTTGAAGAATAATGGTAAAAGAAAATGAGAAGTTAATGAGAAAAAAAACATTCGTCTTCACTGTATTGATGCTCCTCTGGAATCCATTTGGGGGTTCTGAATTATTATTATTAGCCTGAATCCTTCAGGCTAATAAGAAGAGACAAGCATTTAAAATGACTTTGAGAGAATAACACTGATGTGCATAAAAAAAGCTGCATTTCTAAAAAGTCAACTTTTTTTCAACGCTTTCTTTTTGCATTTCATATTAAAATGTCTTCCATGGTTTACGTCATGGAATGAATACCACAGACAAGTCGTGCCTGTTTACCCTGCCGTTGGGTCTTCCTCCAGTGGTGACAGAACAATCTGGCTCCCATGGACCCAGCAGATCCCTTTCTGCGCAGAACGCCTCCAGAGGATGAGAGCGGGATTGTGCATTTACTGCGGCCGAGCGGGTAATTTCATGGTCTCCTGCCACGAGCGGACGAAAGAGTATAGGCTCATAGATACCGGTGAGCCAAACCACTCCCTCTTCAGTTCCCCAGACCAGAATGCAGCTTCAGGCTACTCTCATGTGAAACCAAGTGTGCTTATCGCTCGATTCAGAAAGGGGATGAGTGGAAGACTGCTTTCCGGACCCTCCTGGGTCACTTTGATTACCTAGCCATGCTTTTTGGGCTGACCAATGCCCTGGCTGTCTTCCAGGCTCTTGTTAATAAAGCCTGGTGGCTCTCGTTGAGCGGGATGTACTGTCACGGCCAGCTTGTTTCTAATATTCATTGAAGTGGCTGTATCTGAAGAATTTTGGTCTGTCAAGATTCTGTAAAAACGTTTTGAAAGATTGACATGAATATATCATTTGTTCTAAATGTTAGTTGGAATAAAAGAGCATGAAGGTGAGAGGTTTACTCTAAATCAGACAATGTTAGCTGTATATTACACAGGATGGGCCAGATATATTTAAGACTTTCAGATTATTATATAACCTAAATGTTGCTATCAAGTCTTTGAAATAATCTGCAGACACATCAAATCACACGAGTAAAGGTAATATGGTTGTGGCCATTGGGCATTGGATTTATGTGTGTTTCAGCCTACAATTTCTTATCAGATGTGCTTATCTTTAGAAGGTTACTCACACTCTTAGATTATAATAAACAATTGTCAAATATATGTATCCCCGGATGAGGACATACTGCAAAAGCAGTAATGCAAAGCGACACATAGTTTTCACTGATTGTAAAGAGCTATGATAATAATACTGAAAGAAATCCTTTGGTTTTTAATCAACTTGTTCCATTTGATTCACTCGTTAACCTTTTAATCTAAACCAAAATATTGTAGTCACACACTTTTCAGCACCATCAAACAAACAGTAAGGCCACAAGCTGCTTGTGTGCGTGCTAAAAGTGTTAGGAATTAAATTTCCTCTTCGACCATCTCAAAGAAAAAGTAAGAGAGTGGCTGTGAATGAGAAATCAGGGTTTGGGATATCTTCCCCAGTGCGAAGAATGCAGGAAAATGGATAAATGAAGTATGACGGGAGGTGGGAGGATAAAGAGAACGAGCAGAGAAAAAGAGAGCAAGAACAGAAGATAAATGAGGAGGGGCTGAACAGGATGGGGGTAATGCGGAGTTGAGGGAGGAAAAACTGAGACTGAGATGAAATGAGCCAATAAAAATAAAAAAAGGTGAAAGGGCCCCTGTCGCTTTAACGTGACTATAAAAGAGCGGGATTGAAGGTGTATGTGTGTGTGTGTGTGTGTGTGTGTGTGTGTGTGTGTGTGTGTGTGTGCATTTGCACGTGAAGGTGCAAGGTTAAAAGGTTGGCAGGACTACCTCCAAATTGTTATTTTCCTTCATCTTTGGGTAAATGGGAAAGACTTGTCAGTAATAACCCAGTTTGGTGTGTAAGCGCGGAGGTGTGTGTGTGTGTGTGTGTGTGTGTGTGTGTGTGTGTGTGTGTGTGTGTGTGTCTGTGAAAAAGATAGGAAATAATGGGAAATACTTGTCAGTGATGGCTCTGCATTAGAAGTGTTGGGTCCCAAGGGAACGCAAAAAACGAGCCCTAATGACAAAATCGCAGCAGGGAATTTAACCCTGTAACAGCTGGTTTACAGCAGCAGAGACGGGACATGGTGAGGCTTCACATAAACACAACATATATTATAACTTTAAAACTTCTGCTAAGGCTTGAAATCGCAGCTGTTCTTGAGGACATTTCAAAGCCGCCGAGTAATTGATTTGAGCTCTGATTTGAAGGTTATATTCCCCACTCTCGCTGTGATGTCATTTTCAAGACACCATTAGGCACAATTATAATGGAAATGTTGACGCTCATGACAAATCTCTGGTCCATCACTTTGGTCCACATGGAAATATCTCAACGGCTATAAGATGGATCGCCACACACTTGTACAGACATCCATGGTCCCCAGATGACGAGTCCTCCTGATTTACTGCTGTCAACCTCAGCATGACATTTGTGTCTTTGAATGAAATGTCTTGACAACTATTGGCTGGCGTGCCATGATATTCGGTGCACACATTCATGCTTGTACATCCCTTTCGATGATCCTCTGACTTATTGTCTAGTGCCACCAACACTAAAAAAAGGTTTGTTCAACACATTGCTTACAACGGATGACTAAATTAGTCACACCCAAATTTCATAATCTGTCATTTCTTTCTTTCAAAATGTAGCTGTAATAATACTTATGCACTGTGGACTACTTAAACTTTGAATCAGCTAATCATGTTGTATTACCAGTACTTCATTCAAGAGAAGAAATAATCCACTACTGTGAATAAAATGACCTCTACACAGTATATTTCAGATATACATAAGGCCCACAGGCTGATTCCTGTTAACAGGAACAATATTAGGGGATACAAATTCACACAGAGAGAGCAGTTTCAGCATCGATGTTTTACTAGAAAAAGAAAACAAATGGTAAGACAAAAAACAAAGGAAGAAAACAAATAATGTTTAAGCCAGAACGTCGACAGCCAAATAGTTTTCTTTTGGCTGTCTACGCATGTGCTGGAGGTGGCAAAAAAAGAAAGACAACAATATCATGTACAGTTCAAACGCCTGTGTGATCTAGATCATTGTTAAATGTCTTTTCACAAATCCACGGTAGAGACTATTTCCAGTATTTCTTTTATGTTGGATTGCTGCAGTGCTGCTGAACTGATACCCCGGGCTGAGAGGATTTGGTTGAAAACTTTCTACCTTATTCTTTTGAGCCATAAAGAGGGTTGTTGTTTAAAATACTTTTTATGGTAGTATTTTCCATTGATGATTTTGCCTGTTGAGTGTGACTTGATTCCATGCAGGCTAATGCGTGAGGAGGTATGTGTGCGAGTTTAACAAAGAAGTTGGAGGTTGTTCAATGTTTTTTATTGTTAAGTGTTTGAGGTTACGATGTAAAAGGTACGCAATGTGCAGAGTAAGAGCCAGAAGAAACTCAGATTGTCAGATGGTGTATCGGGTTCTCTGTCCCATTATTTTGCAGTGTGTCAGTACAGAAAAAAAAGGAACTTGTACACATTGCACTTTGTACAAACAGTTCTGTTTTACAATGGGACAGTACGGGAGATAAAAGCATGGGGAGGGAAAAACAAAACCAGGGAAGGAACGAGGATGATTTGATGGTAGGCAGGCCAGTGGACAAACGGTAGAATAAAGAAAACAAGAAAACAAAGAGGTCAAGTAAGGATAGAATAGGAGCGATGAGAAGGGCAGAAAACACAATATTTCAGTCCTACACACAGTACAGCTGTATAATGACACAATCTATATCTCAGCATTACCACCAGGCTAAGTTGCATTCGTAAGAGTAATACTGCACTGATGTATATCCAGAGATATGTTTCTCTTCTCCTAATTGGTCCTCAGATATTAAAGCAATGTATATTTCCACCTCCCTTAGGCTGGCAGTTGGTGGATGCACCAAAACAGGCTGCCATAGGCTATGTAACATATTTTAAACATGTTGTAGGATTGATTGCTCTTGCCAAGCATGATGCATCCTAGCATGTCCTTAAAATGTGTAAACCCTGTTCAGTTTGTACTGGTGTTGGACTTCAATCCGAAGCTGACTCACATCTGACGAGAAGACAAATAACCAAAAGCACTGAGGCGATATGAAATGCAACACAAACGCTCCACTCACCAAATGTCAGACAGCATTGTTTCCACTACAGTATGGTAATCGCAGAAGCCCATCCTCTCCAGAGGCCTGCCTGAAAGCTTCAGTGCTGAATACTGGCACATACATGCTGTCTCAGGGGTCCAGCAACAGAGGGTTTTGGGGTGAAAACACTGTTCGATAATAAAAAAATCAGTGAATGAATACCGGTGAAACAGACAGACAGGCAAAAAATAAAATGGTCCGAACCTCTCACAGGGCTGGAGTGATCTGAGCTGACCCTGTGAATGCAACAGTGTGTGTACGTGCGTTCCTACGTATGTGTCCGTGTGACTGCCAGATGGACATTCAGTGTTGAGCAGGAGACACAAAGACTGTGGCATATTAATATTCTCAAGTTATCAAAACAAACAGCCATATAACAGAATGTATGCCATGGCCTATGACAATCTGTGATCAATGTTTTTCTATAGCTCTCTATAGACGTATAGATATATATTTATTTGTATTATATATAATATGTAGATTTATAAAAAAAGATTTGATCTTAATTACAAGTAGTGGCATTTTCTTTTATATTCATTATTGCAATGAATTGTTATCTAAGATGATTAAAAAAGACAAGTGAGTTCTGTTTTGCTACGCAGTTATTTACAACAGTTTTAAAAAGCAAGCTTTCTGATATGGTACCTTTTCCCCGGCCACTGAAAAAGACTGAGGATCTCAAATGACAACCAAACTGTCCATTAGAGTCATTACCCTAAGAGACATTTAAATGATACCTATAGTTCAAGTCAAATGAAGCGCACCCACCATAACCTAGTGGCCCTCAACCTTATTACGGCCCTTGTAACAAATGGCTCACTTCTCTAGTCACTCCACTTGTAGGAAACAAGAATGACGGATTTTGATTTGCCTTTTCTATTGCTCCGCTATTTGGATTTATTATCCAAGAGGACATGGAGGCAGAACCAGTTTTTACAATTCAAAGGTTTTAAACGTCACATTTCCCCCACCGTGAATTTCTTCACAGAGGTCCCAGCTTTCAAGTTGAGAAGCACTTCATTAGGTAGCCATTTGAGATCTCCCCATGTCTCACGTTATTTCTTTCCATCACTGAATATACAGTTTGAACTTTGCCGTTGCCACTCAGCAAAAAGTAATCATCAGTTTGCTATTTAGCATTTCTACTGTCATGATAATGCTGTTGATGAAGGACTTAGTTAATTACTACACTTTATTTTTTCTTTTACAAACCCCTGTGAAATCTGTGGCTGAGATCAGCCACGCGTGTGTGTTTCGAGGTTACTTCTGTTCTATATTGGCTGATTATCTCGCTGGTTTTGCCGCGAGGAATCATTCTATATGCGTAGTAAGAAAGCATTTCATTCAATTTGAACAGTCCATGGCAAAGTAGCGAATTTGCACAGTCCGAACGTTCAAGCTTACAGTTTTCTGGTCTTCTAAGGGTGATAGTACCTGGCACTCTTTGCAGGCAAGTTAAGATGACAATGACCATGATGATGATGATGATGAAGAAAACAATGTTTGTAGTCTTAGTAAGGCGTTGTCAAGGGGTGCGGCGCATTGGCCACCACTGTCCTACGAAGACGGAGCAGGAATAGAGTTGTTTGGTTGTCTTTTTTCTTCTTCTTTTTTTTTTTACGTTCATCTGCGATCATCATCTTTATCACTATCATCATCATGATCAGTTTTGCGGTCATGTTCACAGCTCGTAGTTCATTTCATGTAAGTCTGTGCTGGCTTTCCTGTCGGTTTGTCGATATCAGGATGGTGTCCTCCCAAAAAACGATAAAATGAATGCTGCAGGCAAGTGTGATAGTCATAGTTGTCCTTTTTTTCTTCTTTCTCCACTGTTCACTCCATAGTTGTTTTTCACTTATCTCTTGAAAAAAAGTCAATGGCAGCAGGAAAGTGAAATGATGATGCACATCATGTATGTGTACTCTAGTGTGTAACAATGTGAGTATTTGTATTTTGAGTATCTGTAATTGTGTATATGTATGTATGTATATATATATATATATATATATATATATATATATATATATATATATATATATATATATATATATATATATATGTTTGTGTTATGCATGGAAATGGTAAGTGTGTGATTGCATGTTTGTTTGTTTGTGTCCTTGTCGAAGTCTGTATGTTTGAGTGTCGTTAAGGCACGGAAGGTGTTTTTGGTTTTCAGGGCAGTCCGGAGGAGACCACTGCAAGGCCAGGGTGTCGGAAGGAGGCGTGGCCAGCATGCACGGCTTTGGGGCAATCTGGCGTCAGGACGCGGCCATTCTCCCCCACACTTCCTGTGATGGAAAGACGGGCCTTGTTCCGCATGGCTTCAGAAAAAGACAGCTATATGAAAAGAGGTGGAGGTGTGTATGGAGAAGGGAATAGAGAAGGCAGAGTTGAGATTTAGTTTGGAAAAACAACCATGTCGTAGGCATATGCAAAGGCTGTACCCTCATCTGGACTCTTTGGGAAACCCTCTCCTCCAATCACGAGCCGTGTTAGCCCATTGAACAGTTGCACAGACTTAGCTGGCCAATCAGGACGTGCCTATCTGAAAACACAATGCTGCTCGCCCTTCTACACCCTCTTCAGCGGGTGTTGAACTGACTGATCCTTACCATAGGTTATTCTCCGTAGCCTATTTCTTTACAACCTTGGCTGCCACAAGTAGAAGTAGGAGTCGGGAGCCTAAACCAGGTAGTATGCAACTGACCTTGGTAGATCTGTGGGATCTTGCAGGGGTCAAAACCACAAGATCTAGACTCCCTGCACCCCACATTACTCGGGTCATCTAGGAGCACTGGGCCATGTAGGTGTATGATGCCCAGAGCGAGGTCAGGTGTAACACAACCGACAAACAGTCACTCTTTTCAGTCTTGTGTCGTTACAATGAGCGCTGACCCTGACAAGGACCCTGATATGTCCAAGAGATATCATCATGAGAGCAGAGCAAGGCGTAATCCACTTAGTTGTACATATGTTCTCAACACTCACCAAACCAAACAACACTGCCATCCCTGCAGACACTGCCTCACTGCATGTAACGTGCGCGCGGGGCCACAGTGGGATAATCTTTTCCTGCCTGACTATAGGCTTGGGAGATACTCACAAAGCTATCCCGCAAAACCTTTCTGTGATGGGCTTTACTGGCTGAACCATTAACTGAAGCACATAAACAGCAGTTCAGTTTGTCTGATGGAGGCCATGCGTTCAACATAACTTGGGAAACACAAGTCCTTGTAAAGCAGGTGTAACGTTGCCTTCCTGTCCCTCACTTGGGGTGGAAGACAAAAGGCATAAAAGGCAATTCGCTGAAGAGAAAAGGATGTCAAGCAGAAACGTGTGCGGCCTTATATGCTGTGGGGTACGCATGTTTTTGGGGAGGCACGTCCTTGATGGCAAACTTGTGATCGTGATTGGAGGAGAGGATTACCTTTAGAGTTCAGTAGAGTGGTGGTGTGAGTTGGAACAACTGTGCAACAACACATTTTCATAAAGACAGAAATTTCAATAAAAATGCATGCACAGAGAACGCTTACATGCATGTGCCTGCACAGTATACACACTGAACATACAACTTCGCAAACAGAAAGGTGTGAGGGTGCAATCCCACACAGCCAAAACAGTACTGGGTACAGTTTGCTATTTGCATTCCAGTCTATTTTTGTTGCTGTAATGGTGTGTTCACACCGAAAGCGTTGCGAAATATTCACAGCGCTTTTGGTGTGAACACGTCATAAGACTTGCATTATAAGCTTCCTAATGAAACAATCAAAACATTGATTAATCATTGCCAAATGAATTGGCAACAGTTTTGATAATTGATTAATTGTGAAAAAACAAAATGCCAAGCAGTTAGTGGCTCCATCTTTTCAAATGTCACATGAAAAGGAAAATATTACTGCCTATTTAAGAAGTAATTCATTAAATAGATAGTTACAGGCATTTTTTATGGAATAGTTCACCTCGAAACAATATAAATTGTACACAAATGTGCAATTTGGTAGAAAAATATATTCTGGGACCACAAAGAGCATATGGAGGTGATTACTAAATACACTTTATAATTTTTGGGGTGAACTATTCCTCTCAGTCTTTTTGATCATAATTCACAATGAGCTGCTTGAAATAGCATTGTTAGATGTTCTGGGAGCATTTATTTGTTGTTAATAAAAGTGTGAGTGACTCTTCTCTTTGTTCTGTGGCTTCATGTGAGAGTGCACCCCAAACTACTCTTTCAAATGAAAGCAAATGCAACAGTGACATAGTTTAACTAGAGGCAAACACAATTGTAAAAGCAGGCACAATCAACAAACATGTACATAGTAGACAAGTGGGTTGTAGACATCTGCATTTCAAACGTGACCATGCATTTCTGGGTTTCTCTTAAGTAAAAAAAAAATCCAGTGAGGATTTGAAAGGATTTAGAAGGTGAGGATTTTGGAAAAAGACAAAAGGAAAACAAGAAGGAGTTTTTGTTTAAGGTTTTAGATTTATAGAGAGGGAGTGACTGACTATACTGCTCAGAGTAGGTTGACACTTCACACAGTCAGGCTACTCTGTGATGTTTCACTGTCATATCTCATATTTTACAACTGTGCATTTTTTTTTGAGAACTTGTATTGAGTAAAATGGGTGTAGCATGAGCTCTGAATGCCTCAATTCTTAACATGTGTCTGCTATGACTAAAGTTAAGGACAGAACAGTTAACTCTGCAGCAAAAGACAGCCAACTGTATTTGGGAATACATACATAATAATCTTATTTTAATCAGTGTTGACTTGCTCAATTAAAAAACAAAGAAGAAAATGTAATAGAGCGTCTAAGAAAAACACTCAAGGAACCTACAAATATTTGGTCCTAGACATTTCACTTTCAAGATGATGTATCTGTGGTAAACCTTATACTTCTATCGGACTTGGCACGGCAACTTGTGGACAAATATATCCAATATTTAGTGTACCACATTTAGCTGTCATTATTTCTAATTCCCGCGTATTGATCTGCACAAGGTGATAATCCAATATGACTTCATAATGCCTTTGCTAAGCAGATTGTCAAATTAAGGTCCAGTATCCCCTATTGCTTAAGTGAATTGCTTTCTCCCATCAATAAACATGAGTCATGTTTTTACAACAACATCACTGAGTAGCCGTTCTATATGAAGTGTTTGTCTCATCAATTATTCCTCTCCATTAACACTAAGTAACTGGGCTGTTTGGACATTGTCAGGGCTGGAATAAGTCAAAGTCTCTGTTTAGACCATCTCCGACAGGGGTGCACAACTCCAGTTTTTGGACGACACAATAAAGGTGCAGTGCATGGATAGGGTACACTGCTGACTACTGGCCACCAGACCTGGGAAACATTAAGTTAGTAAGACTAAAAGTTGGCTATTATGCACTGACGAAAATATTTGTGCCTTGTTTTGTCATTTGTAAACTAGATTCCGAAGGATACGCTTGATATTTCTAGTCATAGTCTGATAGATTAACATGTGAAATAAAAGTCTTGATCTCTGAGTCTATCTTAATGAGCTCCTAGAAGTCAGGATTAGTATAGTTTCCCCATAAGGGTTTGGCTTATAATCAGTATATTAGATAGGATTCAGGGATTTAGAATTTAAAGAACGTAATACCACTAAATCAAATGATGGCTGCAGGTTGAGTATCACCCATAGACAAAACTTCAAACCAATTAAAAACTGCTTTAATTTGTTCCCATAATAACACAACTTTACTAGATTATATGTTAGCTGAATGGACAAGATTAGATCAGTACTTTAAGAGAATATTTGAAACTTGGCTGAAGTTGTCAAAAGTGCAGTCTTACCCTAAATTAGTCTGAATTGGCTCAGTGTGAATGGATTTTAAAAGCTTTTTCACTCACACTCATATGCCCTTTCGACATTGCAGGGGTCCTACTAGTTTAGTTATGAAAAGTATGGCAGACATCCACTGACATAAAAACAACGTAATAGTGTTTTTAAAATTCCTGAAATATCCATCTCATTATGGCTGAAAAAGTTTTATTCAGACTGTAATTAGTGATAATTGATGCCCACACTATCGCCAATTAATTTGTAGCTCGAAGCATTCACTGACTTTAATGAGGAACACCACAGTAACACAGTTCTCAGGGTAGTCAAGTGTTTATGTGGACTATTGCCACAATCTTAAAAGTTTGTTTTTTGCAAAAAATAAATTAAAAAATGCTGTCGTTTTATCTTCTTCGTTGTGAGGATTTCTTGCTTTTATTGACTTATATAATAATACATTGAATTATAATTGTTATTTGATTAATTATTATTTAATTGGGATAATAATCGGTAGATTAATCGATGAGGGACATTTTTGTTAGTTGCAGCCCAGTACAGTAGACGAAATATGCTCAGCACATCTCTCGTGCCTGGAGATGGAGTTGTGCATCCCTTCTCTGTCATTATGTTGTTAACTATTAGCTAAAATTACAATGCAGGTGTCTAATCAAGTCATGAGCCAAGAGCATAACCATCACTGTCATGATCATCATCATCATCATCTGCAGCCAAAGACGATGGAACCAAATATGTAGTCACACAAATCTAACCCCAATCTAGGGGGTGAAATTCTGAAGAAAAAAAAAAGAAAAAATGATGCAACAAAATTTAAACTTAATAACATTAGGCCAATAAAGAAACAAAACAGCCAAAAGCTTTCACGAAACATAAAAAGCGACATTGGTTCCACAATGCTTGACCACATCCTCATCACATGAGAACAACACGGTTGCGTGGGGCTGCTGCGTCAGCCTCTACATCGACAATACAATAATCTACAGCACCACCACCATGATCAACACCACCATTAACCCCACCTATATGGGAGCCTCTAAATCCTACCCCTATATCTTGACCCCCTCGGAGCCGTACACGTTGTACCCCTCCCTATAAGTGGCTAGATTCTGGGTGCTGGGGGAGGGGCTGGGGCAGTGGGGGGGGCTAAGGTCCACCTTCATGCGCTTGGCTTCGGCCCGTGACTTGTAGCAGAACTCGACCAAGGCCACCAGCATGGCCAGGCCCAGGCCGCCCACTAGGATGTAGAAGACCCCCGCCACGTTGGACAGGCTCAGAGCCTGGGATGACTTGTCCTGGAGAGAGGCAGTGGGGTGAAGTTTGGGGAAAAGTGGACGAGGAAAAGGAAAAAAAAATGAAGAGTTGAGGTGTAGGATGCAGCAGAGGGATGGAGTTTAGGTAAAACGAGTCAATGGGAAAGGACAAAAAAGGGAACAAATGAAGAACAAAAGAGAGAGAAGGAGCAGAGTGGGATGTTTATGAAGGATGGAGTTTAGGTAGGTGTGTGGAAAAGACAATATGTGATTAAGGAGAGGAGATAGGCAAGTGGGATAAGAGGTGGAGGGACATTTTGAGAGACGGGAGAAGAGGAGAATGTAGGAAGGAATAAAGCAGGAGAGCGAAGGGAATGAGGAGTAGGGGGTGAGCGTATGAGGAAAGAGGTGGGGAAAAAGCAGACAGAAAGAGTAGATACAGTGGGTTAGACACAGAAATGGAGATTGTCACAGAAAGAAAAGTTTAGTGTTATACTTTTGCAAATGTACTATAGAATGCCACTGAAATTACATTTGTTATCACTCAATTATGAGTTGTCATACAATTACATTCTACTTTCACTACAATTATTACTACTATCAACACAACATCTACTACGTACTACACATCTGTAACAGTCAATATGACTACAGAACCATTCGACTCTAACTGTAGCATAGTAACATGATATCAAAGCAACTTGAATAAACATTTCAATCAGGTCAAGAAGATCAGGCTTTAATCTGAGCGATGATGAAACAGCTACAGTGGAGAAGCTACTATACTCTATATTGTAAAAATCTTTCTGTTTAGGTTAAGTATTTTTTGTCAACTGGTATATTTATGGAACAACACTATATGTTACAGGTCCATACTTTTTTCCTCATTTTGTAGGAAACCTCTAAAACAAACGGCATACTTTGGGTCTAAATATTTTTTTAATGGAGTTTTGTGGTTGTTTTGAGCATATATGCAGTTGTTGACTGCTCTACTTAAACCAAGTGCATTATTAATTCATTATCAATTTATTATTGAATATACAGAAGGTTAAATTGATAATAAAATAGAACGCTTGTCTGTCAACAAAATTGTGAACAAAATTCACATGAAAGCTCAGCTGACCTGCTGTCTTTATACACCAATAATGAATTTACATGAATTCCTAAATATCTTATCACAAGTGTAGGAATGTAACCTTTATTTAACTTATGATTAGGACCAAATAAAAGAGTCCTTTCCCAAAACTCCAGAGGATTTAATAAAAATATGGACCTGTAAAATGAAGCATTACCACACGTTTACCACACGCTACTCAAACAAATATTGCTTTAAATCAATAGTAACACGCTGCTAAAACTAATGTAATTTATCTGCCAACACAAATTAATTATCAAACTAATATTCTCATCCAGAAAAATATCCCAGTATATGAGATTAAAAAAACAAACATGAATGTGAAAATTGGCTGATGATAATTAGAATGTACATATCATTTCTAATGCTAACTTGAATGAAGAGTGGATTGCCACAGATTGCTACAGAAACTGATTTGAGTTATTCTGATGCATATTTAGGTAAATGTGGTTCAGCATCAAAGTAGAGGTAGGAAAATGTTGCAGGAAATCACTAAATGGACAGTTAAATCTAGTGTAGAGCACATTCAAGATATGTTTCGGGCTAATTGAAAATATTGACTACTAAAACAGTAGGTGCAGTAATCTGCAGCGTGTTCAGGATGAGAGTTTCTGGCTAGCGTTCTGAGGGCCGCAGCAGCGTGAGACTGACCTTACTTCCAGAGTCCTTGGGTCCACACTCTCCCTTGTCATACCACCATTTGTTTTTCAGTTTGTCTAAGACTCCTGCTTCGCTCAGTTTCAATACTGCAAGGTTTACCGGGGTTCTTCGCGTGTAAAAATAACATAAATAACATCATAGGTCATGTTATTTTATGTTATTAGGGTATTTCACATTTGCATTGCACAGCTCAGTTACATAGACAAGTACTTGTTCACATCGAGTGACCTAGGATGGATCCCACTGAGTACATGTGTGTATGCTCGTTGAGGAGGGGCTGGGGGGAGCGAGGAGCTAAGGCAAGCTACAGACATATGAGTGGGACCCACCTTTGTCACTTCAGATAACACACCCATGCTGCCCCAGCGGATCCTACACTAAGCCAGAGGCAAGTACTGTAAAGTCAGGAATATTGGTGTCAGGCTAGCACTGTGCTACGACTGGGAGAGAGAGAGAGAGAGAGAGAGAGAGAGAGAGAGAGAGAGAGAGAGAGAGAGAGAGAGAGAGAGAGAGAGAGAGAGAGGCAGGCTTGAATGTGGAGCTGACTTCATAAACTCTACAGTCTTTGACGGCCAGAGGAAACTCCTATCTTGTTATGATCTTTCCGTGTTGCACTCACATGACACTTTGCTTTCCTAGTACATATTTTCACTGAGAGGCAACTGTCAGGTTCTTCAGTCTGATTGTCTGACTGACTGTCTGCCGTTCACTTCACAACTTTGCCTTGAGACATTTTGAACAGACATTCGTGGTCTGCTGAGGGCAAATCCTGACTTTATATTTAGTGCCACCAGCAGGTTTGGATGTACACTTATCCAATACAAAATCTCAACATCTACAAAATAAATTGCCACTGAAACTTACTAACTAATTAATTATTCATCCTCTCCTCTGCCTCAAGTAAACCTGAGCCCAAAAGAGCTGCACTTGGGTCTCTTTTCCCATTACACATTTTAAAACGGTTTCATCTGCCATGCATCCAATATTCTCACCTAAAGAAGTGATAAGGTTAATTTTGGTGTCTCTGTCCTTCCAATTTCATTCTCACTCAAGTCTTCTTCTCCCTCCTCTCCCCAGAGCTGCCACTGGGCTGTGAATATTTCTGTCTTGACAGTAATTGCTGTCTTTATCTCTCCACCTTCACACTCTGTCCTTTCAGAGGGGCATTACCAGATCTGTGCCAAACACATTTGGAAATTGTTATTACCATGACGTGTGCGTCATTTATCTTGGCACACAATCACCAGCAAATGGGAAAATGACCCTGCATGATACTGAAAATTAACAATTTGTTGCTGATTCAACATGAAATTATACGATCTTGATCTTTGTTATATTTTGGGTTAGCCAAATGCCTTTATTTTTTATTTTTTGAAGGGGGGGGGGGGATTTTCTCTGTCTCAACAAGCTCAAGTGTTGTACCTTTGTCACTGTGTCTGAACCTTTTGTATAAAAAGGCAAACCTCACTGACAGCAGATGCAACATTGTGCCTATTTTTGAGGTTGCAGGGTGTCCCGAGGAGATTTTAGGGTGTCACTTCTTTTGTCCTCCCTCTGTGCTGCTTGACTCTTGCCAGGGCAGATGCATGCATTACACTCTCGGGACGGGGGCCGCCGCCAGCTGCATAACCAGCGAGCGGCCCCTGTCCCCCTAGTGGTGGTGTGGTCAGACAGAGAGGGCTAACCTTGGAATCCCCTCCCCCGCTGCCACATTCTCCTTTGTCATACCACCACTTGTTTTTCAATTTGTCCAACAGGCCCTGCTCGTTGAGCTTTAGCACGGCCAGGTTGACCGCATTTCTTTGAGTAAAAAAGGAGGAACAGATAAGATAGTTTGGTCAGAGGTTGGAGGGACAGACATACAAGATGGACGTGGACCACAGCCAAGAGGAAAAAAGGGGAGGGAGAAGATAAGGAGAGGGAGCAGTGGGATGGGGAGGGAGGGTGGGGATTAAAGGGGTGCAGGGGACAAAGGTGGGTTAGTGGGGAGGGATGTACCCCAGGCAACGTCTTTCTCTTTGACTCTCTTTCGAATTAAGAAACTTCCTAAAATGGTTTTGTTTGACTTTTTATGTTTTTATCTCTCGGACCGGACTGCACTAAGGCTGGATGCTTTGCAGTGACTGTAAGACTGTTATATGAAGTGTGTGAACCAGCTCTCTGCAGCCTGCTGATGGTGCTCTTGTACCCTCCTGAAGCTCTCATGCCTTACTGCTACTCTTTTCGTGTGGTTTTGTCTGTGTGTGTGTGTGTGTGTGTGTGTGTGTGTGTGTGTGTGTGTGTGTGTGTGTGTGTTTGGGACTACAGTTTCCTCTAGCACCCCTGAAGGGATTGACCTCCAAACAAAATGCAGGGACACAGGGCTAACTATCAGGAATTCATGCGACTTCATTTTAATGAGGAGACCCTCTACTCTTTGTTGAAGTTTAGTAAACAATCAAAGACTCAAGGATATTTTAAACCAACAAGTTAGTTGTCTTTCTTTTTATGAACAGTAATGATTATTGCGAGGCCATTCAGTTGAAAGAAATTACTAAGTCACCCTTTTCACAATGCCCAGGTTTGCTTATAGTTTGATTGTTTTGAACAACAAAGCAAGCCTATGAAATGCTGTGCCATTGAGCAGCTAACTCTTAGATCTCAGATGTTTTTACTGCCATAACAGGGCACCGCCCGGAAAACTTCAAAGAATCCATGATTTCAACTGCAATAATATAACTTCAATGGGAAAGGGTTGACGAAATGGGTTACAATTTTCAAATGTCCCCAAGTTGATTATTTATTTTGTTACCGACTGTGTGGCTGCCTGGAAGGTAATATGCATTCAATCTAAACAGCAAACTACAAACTGCATGATAGTAGATTTAGCTAAAACACTCCTTACTCATTTAATGCAATGTTCAGAAGAGTGTCTACAAAACATGGCTGCAGGGGTTGAATGATGAACCTCCTGCATGCGCTTTATAAATACATTTTGGCCCGTCTCATCTGCTTTGCTATATCTTTGTTCTTTTACAGCTACCCTTCAAATACTTTGTTTCACTTGCCATCCCCTCTCTGCCGTCCACTCTTTTGTTTGTGCGATGCTGTAATTAGTCGTGACAATCTATACAACAAGGGTCCCCACAGTCACTGTCTGCTTGTTTGTGAGTCCGCCTCTTTGTCTGTACACGTGTCTATCTGGAAGCGCTATCTCATCTCAGTGTGTTCGGAGACTGCATGTAAGAGCTGGCTTGTGACTCAAAGGTTGTCCATTCAGGACAAACTGTAAAAGTGAGAGTAAAACACAATCCTTCGATTATTAAAGATATTAAACATAGTCAAGAGGTTCAGAAAGAGACAGTGTTCTCTGGGGTGATCTAATCTACAAACCATGACTGAACTCATCAACGTACGAGGTATGCAAACAGTTCAAACATCTCTTTTCAAGTCGTGATAATAGCAGTAGCATAACAATACACATATCAAAAGCAGCTATACTTCAGAAGAGCACACAGTCCTAACATCCAATACAATCATCAGAGTATTCAATCTCTTCATCAACATCATCATCAAGTCAGATGAACACTAGAATTAGGGCACCGAGAGGAGAGGCAGGCTCACCTGACGTGCACACTCTCCTGCCTCTTATGCGTGCACCTGTTAGATCAGGTTCCCGCTGATCGAGAGAAGCCAGAGACAACCGTGGATAGTCCCAGAAATGTGTTCTGGAAGGGGGCTTAAAAAAAGGGATCTATCCACCCGCTGTCTGTCACTTTTCCCTCATAAACGGAAAAAACCTTTGTGCAAATAACAAGGAAACAACTACAGTGACTGGGGGTTTAGTGGAACTTGTTTGCACCGCACACAGGGGAAAGTTACAGGATAGGATGTGAGGCTGATGTGCTGTTTGTGTTTTGCCTGAAATGCTGACAGAGAGAGATGGAGGGAGAGAAGAGAGAGCAAGTGGTCCGGCTTTGCTGAATTTAGTCAATTATTTTCCCTCAGCAGTCACTTGTAACATCGTAAAGACAAAGTCTCACTATACTGCTGTCACACAGTCCCTGGAAAAATGAATTATTTGCACTGATAAAATACTTCAGTTAAACCTACTGGGACTGTTTCTGTAGGATCAAGTTAACAAGCCAGATAAACAAGTGTCTGCTAAGGAAAACTCTAAACAAAAGGACCCACTATAAAACATAAACTCAGTCTCTTTCTCAGATTTCCTCCAGCTTTTGGTCTCTATTTTAAAGGTATGCACACAATTATGTGCAATTTTTTTTTACAATTAACAACTGATTACTTTCTGATCTGGGTTTAGTTTGGTGTTGTCCAATTACCATTATTATTTTCTTTATTTAGTGTATGTACAATTGAAGAACTGTTCTTCTTGTCTCTCATTTGTGACTCAGTATTTTTGATGTGGGATCCTATATTATGTTTAGTTTCTAGTCCCCCATTGGCCAGGCCCCTCTACTTCCAGTTTTTCACTTTTTGTCTCCTGTTCTTCTATAAATTCCCCCTCGAAGCTTTGGATGTAGCGGCAGCAGTCTGAGGTTCTGCCCCTCCTTGCAGTCATTTTGAGTTAATAAATATCTCCTATAACAATCATCATCATCATCATCATCATCATCATCATCATCATCATGACTACCATCATTGACGATGAAAGGAACAAAGAGACGAGACGGCAGACAAATGGACAAAGTTACCTGTAAGGTGGTCCTGTTGAAAAAAAGAGTGGTTAAAGGAAGAAAAAAAGATGGGAAGTGACCATGCAGAGACAGTGACAGAGGACACCGAAATGGAGCTAAAAGGCCCTAAATAAACAGAGAGGTAGCCGAAAAAAGTGAGGAAAAGCACGGACGGACAAAATGTTTTCTTTTAGATGTCAGAATGGAAGAAAAAAACAAACTCAAGGAATTAAGCAAACAAGAGAGGATGAGACACATAATCTGCATATTCAACATACTCATTTACATCGCTGCTGCTGTGTGAAAACCTGTAAGTGCTTCTTTGCTTTTGGTGTTTATAATGATAACGAATACATAAATTGGACCGGTGCCATAATCTTTACAGTGAATTTAGTACTTGTGAGAAACACCAATATCCAACTACTGGTCAACTGGAACTGATTTCTTAATTTGTTGTGGATTTTCACCTGACAGCAGTGACAGGTTATTCTAGGTAAAGTATAAAAGGCACAGCAGGGTAGGTGGAATATTGCAGCAATAGGACAGTATCAGTCTTGTTACTGTCTCCTATTGTTACACTATTCCACCCACCTTAACTGTGAGCCTTTCGGTGTAGCAATCCCATATCCTTTGGAGTCCAGGTTCCCCCCGACTTTCATGGTGTCACAAGGCTTGCGCTGCTCCGTGTACTCGTTCATGGTGGACTCCAGGAGGAAAGCATATTTCCCCTTAGACTTGCGGACCCTCGCCACGCCCTCCGCTGTGGTTTTGGTGAAGACGGTCGGTTCGGCAGACTTCATATATGACCACATCTTCTCGTACACGGCTATTTTGGACCTCTGTGGTGTGGAAAGGGAGGGGGGGCGAGGGGGGGGGGGGAAGGGGAGAAGAGACAGCAGATGTTAATTAGTAATGAGGGTGCATCTTTTCGATAACATACAAGGCCGGATTGTCTCAGATGATAGTTTTCATAGTCCAGTGAGGAGAAAATTGCCAAGGGTTAAGAGTTCATCTTCATCTAGGCCAGACTGCTGATGGCCAGAGCCAGCTATGGTCCAGACCTTGGTAATCATTTCCTAAAAAAAAAACACTGTCTCTCAACATCTGAATTTGAATTTGACTCGAAACTGAGTCTAAATGCCCAGTGTCTTATGCGAAGACCTTCCCCGACTCTGCCTCTGATTGGCTCTGACCTTGATATTTTCTTACCCAACCATCTCACTCTTAACTGTTGTCATCGACCAGACAGCCAATAAGCAAAATGTTAAGTTAAAGGCAAATTATCACCAAAGTAGTGAACATGTACCATGTAAGGTGGTCTCCAGTGTGCTCTGTGCACCGGACAGCATGTTGTGTTTACTGCAGGGATCGTACTTGGAGATGTACAGTTTTAGAATATATTATTGAAAACTATTGACACTGTTTTGCAATTATGTTATGGTCAATGTAGTCTTGAATTTGAATAACCAATAATTTTCCTAAAGTAGCGTAGTTAGTGTGGTTGAGTTGAAAAATACGTGGAAAGTCAGTGTAGAAGTCCCTGAATCCTTCAAGTGACCTTGTGAAATAAGATGCATTTGGACAAAAGGAAAACCATACTGAATGTTGAAGTAATCCTACAAAAAACCTTTTCCTGCCAAGAAGCATATTTCTCTGTGCGAGAGCAAACATTGTCCAAAAACTATAAAAACACATCAGTTTCAATGGATGTCATGTTCTTTCAGCACCGTGAACACGGTAACTGTAGCTTATTTTGAGTTGATCCCACATACACGGCACTGTAGCTGTAAATACTCCTGATTAAAAAATGTTTGCTAAAAAATACAGCCAGCAGTATGATTGGCTTATTTAGCCCTTTATGGCCTGTTTTCAAGGCGTTGTGTCTTCAACAGGGATGAATGGGCTTGGCTCTGAGACACATAAACAGGACAACTCAAAAGGTACTGAGAAACAAATGTGTTGGCTTCTCAGAGGATGTGTTGACCCTCAGAAAAACAGTGAACAATGTCAGCCTTATGATTTAAGAGTGCTGTCTTATTGTTTACATGTCCATGCTGTGTTTATACCTTTGAGTGTCCCTTTACACCTCACTGATGCCCAAAGTGTGAGCAATTATGTTCATGTATTAGGGACATGTGCCTTTTCTATGATCCTTTTCTATGCTTCTACAATACAAACAGCATTCTTCTGCGATTGAGCTCTTACACAGTGTATTACAGTCTATATGCTCTTAATGCATTTCATGTATTGCTCCAGTTGCTTATGATGTGGAGCAAACACCTGAGGCTGATTTACCCTATTACAGCCCTTGAATAAAATGACACTTCTGATGGAGGGCTCTGTCTTCCATCTTCCATTTTGATCCTCTGGCACGTAATGACATTTCCAACCACATTTGAAACGTGACACTACATCTCCCATGGCAAGTCAGTCTTCAGTCTTACTCTAAATGAGTTTATGACTGGAATAGTAGCATACTGATCTGGTTGTGCCGTTATGAATTCATAAGATCAATGCCAGAGGACATTGGTTTGGTATGATTCAATAGATTGTATTATATTGTGTGTATACCACACGTGTGAGTGTCCAGTTATGTGCACCAGTCTATATATATGTATGTGTGAATTTATGTGTTCACATGTTCAATCAAGAGTGAAAATAACAAGCAGAGGAGTCAAACTGTCATCCTCCAGCCTGCTTCTTTCTTCTCTTTCTCTCCTGGTGATTAAGCGTTATTCTCTCGCTCTGCAAGCGACGAGCCATGGCCTCCGCCACAGAAACCAGCCCCTGGGGGATGGTGTGTACGCCTGTGTAAGTGTGTTACTGGTGCGTGACGGACACCTATTCCATAATAGTGTCACTCACATCTATCAGGAACAGAAGGCCTCTCTTCTCTCCATCCTATCCTTTCTCTCTCTATCTCTCCATTTTTTTATCTTATCATTTCTCAATCTGTTTACCATCATCGATAAAAAAAAAAAGAGAAAAAGCCATCCCTTTCTATTTTTTTGTTTTTACACCTCCAGCCCTTTTTTTTTATCCTTATTACTCAACTTTGATCTGTCCATCCATCTTTCACTTATTTTTCTATCCTCTATTTTCTGTCTGGTCACAACACAATGTGTATGCACTAATGTGTGTTGTGCACTATGTGTATTTGTATCTGCCTGTGTGTCACACTGTGTGTGTGTGTGTGTGTGTGTGTGTGTGTGTGTGTGTGTGTGTGTGTGTGTGTGTGTGTGTGTGTGTGTGTGTGTGTGAGAGAGGGAGAGAGTGAATGTGAGAAAGGGAGAGGGAGAGACAGTGATGATGATGACTGTGCACGTATAAAGCAGCGCCTGGCCTTGGAGGGATGGATGTGTGACAATGCGGTGTGACTCTTTCCAGATTCTTTAACAATGACCGAGAGTGAAGGAGGAAATGGATGCTGCAAGTCACCTTCAGGCATCCACACAACAGCACTTTGAAATATACATTTAACAAACACAAATCTGCTCTGTGCACATTTAAGTGTATGTATATGTGGCAGAATATGCATATAGGGACGCTTACGTACACGCACAAATACACACACACGGACACACACAGACACAGATAATTAATGGTGGTGGCGAATCCCCTTCAGCTGTGGGAGAGTAAATTGCTTTTTCACCCTCCACAGATTTCAGCCCGCTCGTTATGTTGATGATGCCAGAGCCGCTCACAGGAGCACAAACTGTCTGCTACAACCTCCCCCTCCTCCTCACCCCCAAATGCACACACTAGTGCACACATATTTACAAAGCATAACTGTAAATTGGTATATATACACGTACACAATGCTTGAGCACACAAACAATTCTCAATATTCCTCCAGAGCGACGGAGCAGATTTGTTTTTGTTCACGTGGTGACTCTTGTCTTCTGCCCATGTCTGCAGAAAATAAAAATCTGTCTTCATCAGCTTTGTGCTCATGTGTGTTTCTCTGTTACTATGTGTTTATGAGTACTTATGTAATTACAATTCACATTTGTGAATAGGTTATTGGGTTAAGCCACGACGGGTTTCTTTTGGGCCACTTCACTCCACTCTGCTATAATTTCCTGCTCAATATTTTTGAAGTAACAGCTCCCTGTAGACTATCTCTTATGTCCCTTTTCTACTTCGCCGCTCTTTATTGTATAATTGTATGAATACCAGTATGATCATTGGGAAGTGACTCAATGCAACAGGGGTGTGGTAAACAAACAAACAACTTTACTGTTTGAATCTTGATTAAAAGGTAAAAGATCCCACGCTGGTCCTTTTTCTTCACGCACGATTCCAAAACAGTGGTGTGAAGTTAGAACAGCGTTTCAAGTCAAGCATTTTAGCTTAGCGTCACTTCTAGAATTTAAGGCTCTCAATTCAAGATCAGGAAAAAGTCATCCACTCGTTCCTTTCCACCCACCTGGACTTTTGTAAATTGGTTTACACTGTCATTAGTCACTTGTCCTTGTCCCCCCGACAGTCAGAGCGGATTCCTGCTGCTTGGCTTTTGTCTGGCTTCAATAACTGAAACACCTCCTTCACATTTGCTCCCTCTTACTGACTGCCAATGTACTGTATTTCAGGAGAATTTTAAGATTGTGTTGTTTGTTTTTAAAGCCGTAAACCTCTTACATGATTCAACCTTCCCCTGTTCTGACACTGGACTTTTTCCCTTCCACCTCATTTATTCCCGTTTTTGATGCTGTACAATAAGTGAACAATAATACATTATGGATTGAATGACGGTGATGAATGCTTAAA
This sequence comes from Clinocottus analis, assembly GCF_023055335.1. Taxonomy (NCBI): domain Eukaryota; kingdom Metazoa; phylum Chordata; class Actinopteri; order Perciformes; family Cottidae; genus Clinocottus; species Clinocottus analis. Next base: position 9,204,076 of record NW_027175931.1, on the reverse strand, counting down.
GCATAGTAGAATGTCATTTTCCCATCTCCAGAGGGCATATGCTCCATCACATTTACCTAACGACCATTTAGCAAGAAATAAAGACCGCAATCAATATGTATGAACATGTATATCTATTTCTTAAAGGTTCCCGGAGGAGATTTCTTGCAAACACACAATGTGATGTTTACAATAACACCAAAACGTTATTGTGTGTATGTATGAGGTCTAAGAAACAAGGAGAGTAGATTTTTTTTTTATAGATTATGGAAGCTGCATTTTTTTTTACACATTTGCTAGCTTATGGTCTTCTTCACTACAATTCTGCACAGTGCCACTTGCTGTTTTCAATTTATAACATACACTTGTTACAAAGTACTGTTATCTGTTTGTTGAGTCCCATATTTATCTATTTTTGCATTATTATTTATTTTATTTTAATTTGAGTCAAATTCCTTGAATCTCCAAGGTACTTGGTCAATATATGATTCGGATTCTGTTTCTGGCAAAATAATCTGGAAGTTGAACTTCTGACTAGCATTTCTAAAATATAGAGTTCGATGTGTATGAAAGCAGCTGTGCAGTACTGGTTGGGATTTTATTGGCAGTATCAACATTAAGAGCTGCAGCTCATCTGGGGCTTTTAGCTTTTCAGTTCAGTAGCAAATCAACTTGACTTAACTTAGTTAAAGTCTGCCACCTCTGAAGGATTCAAGCAAAGGAACGTGTGGAGTCCATACCCTGAAGAACTCCTTCGTAGAGCCCGAGTCCAGTGTCCCGTAGGCTATCTCTGTCTGTTTGGCCAAGTCCTCTGCACTCTCTATGGGTGAGACCATCCGCTCCACAGTGAGGAAAGCAGCCAGGTTGGCTGTGTAGGAGGAGATGATGATGAGGGTGAAGAACCACCACACACCTCCAACAATTCGTCCAGACAAAGACCTGGATAGAAGACAGACATTGGAGAGGTCGCGAGAAACCAAGGAAGAGGGAATGAGGGATAAAGAGATGCAAATGTTAAAAATGAGGAAGGAAAGAAAAGGATTTGGAAATGAGAAATTAGCGGGATGAGTGGAGGATGACGAAGCAAAAGATGAAGGTGAAGGATAAAGAGATGAAAAGAAGAGAAAGAGGAAGGAAACATATTCAAGGTTAGTCAGAGATATGCACTGCAACACGCCAAAGTTTTACAAAGCATTTTCGGCACCATTGTGTGCATAACTGTGAAAATGACAGTTGCGTCAAAGTAATTGTCTTTCAGGCCTAGATCCAATTCAGCACTAACAATAACAAAGCCTACATGAAACAGATTGTAATCTGGGTACTCCTACATCTCTCTCATCCTCATTCTCTCTCTCTGTGTTTACTCTCTTTATCTACCAATTGTGAGCTGAAGCATCAAAGTAAGTGCCAATTCATTTTGTTTGTACAAAGTTGTTTTCACTAAGTAAAATGGAAGAGAGCAGGCGAGAGTGAGCATATGAGGGAGAGAGAGAGAGAGAGAGAGAGAGAGAGAGAGAGAGAAAGAGAGAGAGAGAGAGAGAGAGAGAGAGAGAGAGAGAGAGACAGAGAGATGGGAGAACGTAGTCACATGTTATGTTTTCACTAAAGTGCTGTAGTCAACAAAAGACCTTGAAGTTCTAATGGCTGCACACGGCGACATTAAAATATTCGCGCTTTAGGAAGAGTGAGACAGAAAAAGGATGAAATAGATTTTTACAGTTTTGCTTAATTATGAAATGTAGGAGGGACATCACATTCACAGGGAATGAAAAGGAACATGTTTTGTACGATTTCCCTTTCAGGTCTTACCCAGACGGTAGGAAAAAAAAGTGTAGCTCAAGAAAACATTCACAGTGAATATGAATATATTGATGTTTTTTGCACTCCTCAGTGGATCTGTGATTTCAAAGTATATCTCTTCCAGTCATATGAAAGTTTATGCTCTTATATTCAGATGACAGATATTTCCCATGTCAAGTTTAATTGACTGATGCATTTCATTTAGTAATTAAGTAATTCAGAGCTGAGGTAAAGAGCAGAAATAAGTGCTATTTATCTGTTGGGGCCTCTCCACAAGTGACCCCTTTCACATTGAGCATAATTATTTGAGCCATTATTAATATAAAACATGTGATTATAGTGGCTTTACCTTCATTTGGGTGACACTCATAACTCCTTTAACACACAATCAGAACATGAGGCGCAGCATTTCTCAAACAGGTCACCAATTGGTAAATACCATCCTGATGTAAAAGCCGTATGTTTTAAGTGTTGGGTTTTAAAGAGTGTGTGCCGGAGAAAAAAAAGAGGAGGGAGAGAGCTGAGCGGTGAATTGATGCGTGACTCGGCATAAGATGTCACCTTTTGGAGCAACTCGACATTCTGCTGCTGTTCAAAAGCCAGCACACCCCTTAATGCTCTCTCTCTCTCTCTCTCTCTCTCTCTCTCTCTCTCTCTCTCACTCTCTCTCACACACACACACACACACACACACACACACACACACACACACACACACACACGTATATACAATATAAATTGATAGCATGTATCCTTCAGGCATTGATCTGTTTACCTGAATTAATAAACCTGACATACACTGTATGGATTCTCCTGAGAAAAGAGCTGTTTCATTTTATACACATTAGATGACAGTATAAGTGTGATTGATAATGATGGAGATATAGAGAAATATAGAGAATGTGACTCTCAAAACCAATGGACAATGCCCAACCTGGGCGTGTGATTTGATTGGTTAGCTAGTAAACGGGCTGTGACAGCATTTTTAATCTGACCTGATGGAGTGACTGTGGGAATGAGGTGGACATCCAAAGGGACGTGTGGAGGATGAAAGCAAGCCACAGTGGAGGAAGGAATAGGACGACGGAGATAAAGAGATGGCAAGAAGGTTCAAGGGCAGTGCACTTCTCCACTGTGCGTCAATGTGATCAGTATGTTCATGACAATTATGTTCTCACCAAAATGTGGAGAAACATACTCTTTTATCTGGGGAACTTGTTGATCTTAAGGACAGGAACATAGAGAGATTGTTTTTGTACATTAAATGTTGGTAGTGTCACTTAAATTGACTTTAACGTCGAAGGAATCTATTGAAATTTGAATTTAATTTCAGTTGAACTTTAAGTTATTGATTACTTTGTCTGAAAATGTGTCTAATTCAGAAAAAAACTACTGGAGCATTGGGTAGGGTTCCATGTTTTTGTTCTTTTTTTTTCTGGCCCAAATACTGCAATTAATATTTAGCAAATAAAGAGACGGATTACAAATATATGAAAATGATAGATTAAGCATTTGCCATAAAATGAAAATCTTTCTGGAAACATTTTGAATAACACACGCCATCACATAACTTTGTTTCATGCTGACACATGCTGACTTCCCTGGTGTTTGTTGAGGGTACTGCACTCTTAGAGCATTTCTTCACAGCATCTATCCTCTGTATCATTGCAGTTCCCATACATCCAGCAACTATTTTCCTTCTTTTGTTTGGTTGTTGTTGTGAAGGCCATGTCGGCCAACTGGATGTTTTTGCAACTTCAGCACATTTGACACAATGCTCCCGCTTGTTAACTGCAGACGCTCCAATCTGCGAATGCGCAAGTTGACTTTTCCCATCAGAGGCACACCAGCCTTCAGTGTGAATAAGCTATTACTCGTAACATGTAACCAGTCAATGCAGTGGGCGGGACATTGAGCGACACGACAGAGTGGTGGCTTCACAACGGAGAGGCGGCTGCCTCAGAGCTTACTTTTAAATGTACTTGTTTTATCAAAAAAACATGGTTCTGCGAATCATTAAATCGTTAAAAAATTAACTGATTAATCGCATGATTTTTCTGCGATTAATCGCATTATGCGGCAAATTCAATAATGAAGTAAAAAAATAGTGTATTACACGTTTTTATTTTAAAGTAATGTTATCAGGACAGTATAACAGCACTCTGGAGCAACAGCAAGTTAACATACATACATATATAGTTTATAAATATGTTTTCTTTTTTTTCTGAACAGGTACTGTTCAGTAGTAAGGGTCTCTGTGAGGGACAAACCACTCCTTCTTTGGTCCATATTCAGTCTGTTGCTTAGCTTAAAGACATTAAAGACCAGCAATTAATTAACTTTATACAAAAGCAATACGTGTTTTTCATGTCTTGTGTTCAGTTTTTCTTACTCAGTGAAAAACAGTCGAGTCTGTGTTAGTTTGAACAAGTGCACTGACGTCTGGTTGATTGAGGCGGAGATGTGAAGGACAGCTGACAGGTACCAGCGGCGGCTTTGCGCATCCGGGTCCGCTGAGCTTGCAGCGCGAGCTGCAGCTAGTCTGACCGCTTTGAGAGGCGACTCGCTCGCGCGGTGCTCGTTGAGGACAGAAACTACAGAACAATACGTGCTTTCACGTCGGGCTTAAGTCGGCAAATTGTCCGGTAATGCTACGGAAGAGCAAGGGCGGACCAAAATTATTCACCTTCAAAGTAAAAGCCCAAAAACAAAGAAATATTTTTTTTTAAATGCAGTTATCGCGTGATTGAATAATTAACGCCATTAATTGATTGAAAAGTTAACGCAAAATTAACTTGCCCAGCCCTAATTTATATATATATATATATATATATATATATATATATATATATATATATATATATATATATATATATATATATATATACATATATATATATATATATATATATATATATATATATATATATATATATATATATATATATAAAACACTTGTTCATTAGTTTAAAAAAAACACTTGTTCATTAGCTGATTGGGGTACTTCTTTCTTATATTAGCGTTGTCATTCCAAATTGAAGACCAAACTGCGTATTGTATGTATTGCTTGACATATTAATATTTTCTTAGGGTCCATAAATTAGTGTAAATGCATACAGTGCATCTTTCGATCCAATTTATTTAGGATAGTGACAAAATAACCTTGCACAGCTACCATAAATGAATCGCCCTCGATTCGACACCCTCTTTCAAGCTTGTCGCTCTCAAGTTCAGTGAGGATTCAGCGCACAAACTGATGCTGATTGAATAAATTGTACCATAAACAAAGCCATTAGAGTTAACACATCAAATCATTAGGGGAGGCCATTTTGTAGGTGTCTATGAGTTTGTAATATAAGACAGAAGTGCAATGTTCTTCATCTCAGCGGGCAGGAAAGAAAACCACCCTGCTGAGCACGAAAACTAATTGTCTGAGGACAACATGATTAACAGCATGTTTATTTGTAATCGTGTTAGACTTGATTTATTTGTGTGTGTGGATGAAAAAAGAGCGAAGGAGGTATTTACCAGTGTTTGGCCTTGGAGCAAATTGCACCTTGTAGAGGCTCATGGAGCGTGCTCGCGTCACATGAGACTGGGAGAGTGCACATGCATGCGTTCTTGTGTGTGTTCGTGTGAAAGTGTACTTTGGTGTCCGTGGATGAGCTTTGAGAATGACGTGCTTGATTCCTTATGTGACATGTTAGTGTGTTTGTGGCAGTGTGAAGACGTGTGTGGCCTGTGTGTGTTGCCTGTGTGTGTAGTGTCGTGTGTGTTGGTATGCAACAGGCAACTCATTCTATAGCGGGTCGTGTATCATCTATGATAGCCAACAGATTGCCTCCCCAATCCTCTGTGTGAAAGATTAATGGCATGCTGTTCTCTCTCTCTCTCTCTCTCTCTCTCTCTCTCTCTCTCTCCCTCGTTCAAACACACACACACACACACACACACACACACACACACACACACACACACACACGTATAGTTCCAAGCTGCAGTTTCTTTTCATCTGCTGAATTTTCTTACACACGAGACTGCAGTTTAAGGCCGTGTGTGCATGTGATCTTGCGTGAGTGTTTTAGTTTTATTCCTATGAGGATTAATGGCAGACAGATATGTTTTCCTGTTGTTCAATCGTCTACTTATTTCCTCAGATTATGCTGTTTGGCTTCCTAAAGTATGACAGTTATCACAGTCATCTGAGAAGAAAAACCTGTTAGTTTAATTGCCAAACCGAGAGCAAACAAACATAGTCAAACACACACAGCAACACATGCCTCTACACAAACACGTAAACGCACTAAAGTAGATTGATGCTGACACATCCAAACACAGAAATACAAGCAGGCATACCGACAAAAACAACAAAATGAGCCCGTGCAGGATAGTTATTGTAAAATTATCTAAAAAAACATCTCATTTGCTTTGATATAATACCACATATTATATAGCAGTTTTTCATATTGTGTATGGTTTTATTAAACAGGCATTGTTTCTCCAACAAATAGTTTTTCTCGACTCCTGATAACTGATCATAACATGACACATTTGCATATTACTTTGGACACAGCACACATCACGAGAGCCATATACGTTCCAATTGATTATGCAAATCGTAAAAATGTTGTTGTTATTGTTATACTAATTTCCTTGTTCATCTAGACATGCAGACCGACAAAATGAAAATGTTTTTGTTGTTATCTGATTGAAGTGCTTACAAAATATGTTTTCCCAAGAGATGGTGACAGACATGTTAACAATGTTTGCATTATACGTTTTGGGAAATTGAAGCATGAATGCTTGAATAATACACAATAAACGACAGAAAAGACCAATTCAGACAAAGATATTTTCTTCTTCTTGTCTTTTAACTCCTAAATGGAATACTGGCGAGAAATAAAGTGAACCGACTGACTGATTGAAACCGGCAGAAATACTCTGCAGTAAATGGAGGCAGAATGAAGGGCGTAAAGGCAAACAGACACACATGAAAGAAAATCTGATTAATAGATCAAAGATTAGATGCAGCAGGCAGATAATGAAGGAATGATAAAATAAAATAATAACAGGGATCAGATCAGTGGAGCAGAAAAGATAAGATCTATAAAAGCTAAGGATGCACCGACTGTGATGCTGATATTAGATATCGATCAGACGCTGTCACAAATAGCTGGACCGGTATCAGTGACCACGGGCACGATCTATTCAATTCAATTCGTATATCATATGCATGATAAAATGAATTCCTGGCAATTTTGAAAATTATTACCAAGTCGCTTGAGTCCTATTTATTATTTTAATGATATATAATGATTATATATATATATATATATATATATATATATATATATATATATATATATATATATATATATATATATATATATATATATATATATGTTTGACATGTTTTACAAAGTCAGGCCTAAAATTGGCTTACATATAACATAAATAACCCGGTCACTTCCACACAGTGAGACATACAGCTTATTAATTAAACACATGCATCAAATCGGGCTACCAGCCAGTACCCAAAGCCCAGGTATTAGTTTCAGGACTGAAAAAAGGTGGCTCGGTGCGTCCCTAAAACCTATTACTCGTGAAATTCATAAACACAGTTCCAACGATTGACCTTGAGATCATTAATCAGTCGACTTCAGTGTTTCACTCCAGTTAGTCAAACCATGAGCTGGATCTGTTGCCATCATTAACTATTCAACAAACCCAGGGCCATTTGCTCAATACTTACATATGACACACACACACACACACACACACACACCTACACGCACGCACACACACACACACACACACACACACAAACACACGAGTGCATAAGTGCTCTCACCTAGCAGCAGAGACACACAAGAGAGCTGTAATTTCAGACGGTTATTGACAGAGACAGATCCAATCCCTCTGAGATGTTTGCTGGTGATTAGTTTACCCCTCTCTCCCTCTCTCTGCCTTCCTTAATGTACAACATGTCACTTTTTCTTTTGCCATTTATAGATTTCCACTATTTTAAAATTCCTGTCCCATCACCTCACTGTCCATTACTTTGTCGCCACCCTTGTCGCGGTGACCGGGCCAATCGCCGCCATTACAAACCCAAAAGCCTGGGCTGAAAGATGACAGGTGTGTGCGGTGCAAAAGACATCTCAAGGTCACCCTGGAGATGTGTGTGACTGTGTGCGTCGATGTCTGCTTCCAGCCATTAGCTTCTGCTCGATCAGGAAGGTGAAGGAGACAGAAGTTGGGGTGTTTACAAAAGAGACAGCATGTCTTTGTCTCAGAAGAAAAAACAAACATTTGCTATCACCAGTACGCACACATGCCAGCACACTCATGCAGTCATTTCTAGCTATGAAAATGTCAATTAACTAAGGTGATGATTAGACAACAAAGCAGCAGGCAATGACATTTAGTTAGAGAGCAAAAAAGGCTGTGAAAAAAGAAGAGAAAAAAATAGATGGATGAAGAAGGAGAGAAAGTGTGTGAGTTGAAAAGGAGTGTGTGTTGTACTGTGTCTCCCAGACTGCAGAGATGACTGCAGCAGGGAGAGAGTGACCCACACTGAATACCAATAGACTTATATGGCAGCCTGATACACAATACACAACCCACATAGTATTCTCTCTCTCTCTCTCTCACACACACACACACACACACACACACACACACACACACACACACACACACACACACACACACACACGCACACACACACACACACACACACACACACACACACACGCTCAGTGTTTAAAGTCAAACAAGCAGTGTCTAACACATGGAGAGCCGTTGACAGACAGATGCTCATAAAGGTTGTAAGAGGACATATAACACAAGACAGAAGAGATTTTACTTTGGAAATAAAAACACAAATGCACTGTTAATATCCAACCAGAGAGAATGGAAACACTCCCAGAAAAAAAAAGAAAGGCATTTAAATGGTCTTTAAAAGAAAATAGCTCTACCTGTGCCTCCTTTCCTTTATTCCCAGCTTCACAGTAAATGTCAACCTCAATACTCCTCAATCCTTGCTGACTAGCCAGAGATGCTACAAGGGGCAGAATGGATGAAATGGATAACACCAGCGCATGAAAGAACATCCCATGGTTGAGTCAAACATATGACAGATGGAAAAGGTAAATAATGTGAGGGAAAATATCGTGGCGCACAGAAGTCTATCGGAGGACGAATGCAAAATAACAACCAAATAAAAAAGTTAATTCAAACCCGTATAGTTTCAATTCAGTAGTTTATTTTGTGTCTCGACAGCCCAAGAAACGGACTTAATTTAAAGTGTTTAATTATTTACCATTTCCTCCACCTTGTGTAGTGCCTTGAAATAATTTACTGTTTCATTGATGCTCACAGAAACTAAAGCTCCACTGGTCCAGATTTCTTTGTAAAATTACAGCTGTCTTATTGGCCTAAATCAACACACCATGCAGAAGAGTGCTACTGTATTCACTATAATTGACACCCTGTGGATTTGAAACTCTCGCAGAGTATAGAGAAACTAGCAATACATGTTCTCCAATTCTTTTATGCATTCTCCTTTAAGAATGATTAACTGAGTGAATAAGCGAACGTGTCTTGCAATATCCTTCATGTAGCAATGAAAGTAAATGTCAAAAATGTGATATTTTTATATCAAGGAAAGTTGCAATACACTGTGCAATATAGTAATATCTCTATATTTGTAGCACATTTCTGCTCAGTGAAGTTAGCATTATGACTTTGTCTGCCTGCAAAGGTGAACGAGACAATGGGAGATTAAAGGAAATGTACTGAGGGGATAGAAAAATGGTATGACACGATGATATGCATGACACGTCTTCTTTTCTAAGAACATGATGTAGTGTCGCTGCAGAGAACGGTGTCACAGTGACGGCTCATCCATCACTTGGTTTTATGGCAGAAAGCCTGGTCTGCAGGCTTATATCATTTCTTCATTAACGAATCTAATGAACAAGTTAATTTCACTCTTTCACTATTGTATCTTCATTTTTTCCCCTAATTTTCTTGTATAATCAGTCGGTTCCTGTGGAATGGTTATATGTGGGCACAACAGTACATGCTTGACCTCTGAGCAAGTCAGTGGAGCCTCATCACTCTCGGCAGTATGCACTTAAGCTCATGCGTCGAGAGATTAGGAAGGAACTCTACTAATAGGCACCTACAGGTGGATGCAGCCGATGATGATGATGTAGGGACGCTCACAGTGCGGTGTAGCAGGAGCAGCTTAGGCAGAACAAAACAGTCAGGAGAGCGTGACAGATTAAATAGACGAGTGCGGTGGATATGTATCGCAAAGAGTGGAGTGCGTGATATGTGTAGCAGCGCAGCTCCAACGTAACATCTGTTTAGTGGATGTTTACCTTTAAACCATTTAGACACATTGATAAAAAAACAAGTTGTTCAGGCAGGAAGCTTTGGTCATGGATGGTTTAATAATACCAATGATCTATCATAACAGCAACTAGTAACTAGTTTACATAAAATAAACTACAGCACTAATCCCGTGTGGAAAGTCATAAACTCATTGACACATCATCACCGTCTAAGTTGATATGGCAGACGTATTGCTTATTTATGGCATACTTAATTCCAATATTCTCGCCTTTACAATAGCTTTGTTTTTTGTAAATATCTGGCTTTTTATCGTCTTAGTGCTCCACTATGTTCACTAGACTTGTATTTAGTTGAAAGCATTCTGCTGCAGCAGGAAACTAGACTATGAGAGCAGTAAGAGTGAACCAAAAAGGTTAGGTTGCAGGCCAGACAGAGAAGCAATGAGGTGAACTCACTATAAATCTCTGTATACTTGATGAGCGCTGCAGGTGATAATTCTCTGCAGGTTTATTATTGCGAACAAAACCGTTCACATTGTCACATTGTTTTCATATCACCATTTAATACATTGTTCTAATAACAATATAAATTATAGCCATAGGGACAAGGACACACTGACTCAATTACTGTTTTAATAAATGTGTGCTTTACCCCGTCCCCGGCCTCCTCCTCCACGTTCCGTTCAATTTGCTCTCTGATCCTCTTGAAGCCACACAACTAAACACAGCTTCAGTAGCAACGGTTTATCTCTCCATTAAAGCATTGTGATGACGGATTCAACATCACAATAAAGTTCACTTCAACTTAAGTTGACGTTAAAACCTCTTTGAAACCATGAAAAAAGTGCAGATACGTTTCAGATTTCTCATTATACGAATACAATAATTAAAGACTGCATTAATCTTGGTCTACGGAGGAGCTGTGCTGTATTAGAAGTGACAGGGTCAGGTGATTTGTATGACAAACATTGCCCTCATGTTAAGCATCACATTATCGCTATAACAGCTGTGGCTTACGCACACACATCTATAACAGTCCAGTGATGGAGAGGTCTGCATGCGTTTGTTTGATTGTTGGGAAACTGCTGAGTGGGTGTTTATTCTGCATAAGCAATGTCAGAGTGTGAAATGTCTGTGTATACCTGTGCATTCAGTGTGTGTGTGTGTGTGTGTGTGTGAGTGTGTGTGAGCATGTGTGTTTAATGTGTGCGTGTGCAGCTGGTGTGAGTGGTTTCTATTTTGTGTGTTGGGAATAGAATTGGCCTGTCAGTCACAGTATAGTGGGGAGGAGTAGGAGACGACAGGTGTCGGGGAGCGGGGGAGTAAGGAGAAGAGAAAGTGTGAAAGAGATAGATGAAAGAGCGCAGAAGAAGGGCAAATGAGCAACAGAGGATGAGGATGAAAGTTTGAGCAAACCAATGTATAACTTTTATTCCTTTCCCAAGAGTGAAACGTTAATGGAAATCTGGCCGACATGTTTGAAAGATACTGGATTTAACTAGGTTCTGAAGCAGAAGTAAAGTCCTTGAGATGAGAAAAAGATTCTTAAAGATTATATGTATGTCAGTGAGCCTGGACATGACTTAAAGATATTATTGAAAAATGAGTTAGGTTCTCTGGGGTTAAAAAAATGAAAAGAAAACTGAATATTTAATATTCGGAACACCTACAAAATAAAACCTATTCCTTGCTGCACGGACAGTGGTGTGTTTTTGCTTCTGAAGCTTTTAATATTTATGAGATTCATAACAACAGTTTGTTTGGACCGAATGGAAAGTTAACAAAATGTAGGAAGCTCCAGTTGTTCAAACAAATATCACAACGGTGACTGAATACTTCTCACTAAGTATCACCGAAGTCAAGACAAACAAGAATAGTCTCACACATGATCACGTTGAGGATACAGAATCAAAAATGTCATATCCATGCATTTTAAAAATGGATCTGAATTTGTCAATGTCCATGATGAAGTGAGTTGTGTCCTTTCACATCTTTGCTTCCAGTTATTATGATTTCAACTGCTCACACCTTTTCCTTCGCTTAGCTCGTCGTCTCTCACTCTTTGCTATCTGCTTTTCTCTTTAGATTTGCTCCCTAAAGGTCGTAAGTGTGATGGCCATGAATATTTCACTAAACTGCATTCTCAGGTTATCAATAATAAAATGCCATATTCTTATAAATATTCTAAAAATACAGCCGGACTGTGCCTCTTCAGTCTTGCATTAAAAATTCATTCACATCCAGCAAACTGTTAAATCTCCCACCGCACCACACCCATATGGACATGACCATTGCATTATGTGCAGGTGTTTCTGTCCCACCTCCATTATTATGTATGTGTGCATTTCAGGCACATTTCAGCTCCTGTAACACTCTGTCTTGGAGAAAGCTAGAAAAGTGCGCAGAGAGTGATTCACAAGGACAACAGTCTGAATCACCACAGCCTAATACTAAAGCACTTTAACATTACAGACAGTTAGACAGCCACACACTATCCTCAGCCCACACGTACTCTCTTATGAACACTTCCTGTGTACCGCCTCATGTGCAACATTATCTATTACTCACTCCGATGCACACATGCACAACAAAGCACTCTGTTTGTCTCACACACTACATGTCCTTCCCTCACCGTGGCGAGATATCGCAGCCCTGTTGCATGAAGGCTCCCAGTGAGAACCAGAGGGAGTTGAAGATCCCAAACTCATTCGGAGGTTGGTCGGTGGGGCCCAGTTCTGTTGTGCCCTCCTCTGGTTCCTCAGCATGCCACTCATATGGACTGAAGCGACTCACCTGAGACATAGAAGGAAAACACAAGGGTCCTAAATCTGTTAGAGGTCTATAAAGGAAGAGCGAACAGTGCAGGTACACGCACAAAAAAAAACTTTTATGGAAGACAAAAGTGTTTCCTTGAATATGCAGACAATCTGGTGTCGAAGGAGTTAGGCCGACCTGATCTGGACAATGTAAACTTGCATGTCTCAAATTCATTATTTGCATTTCCTGCATATAGCATGGTGTGTGACTGTATTTCTGTCAAGATAGGACACCTTAATGGACCTAACAATGTCCTGCACAGAAGCTTTATTCAACACTTGTAGCCATATGACAAGTTATTTAATTATTTGTACATCCAGCAGTAAGAAATGCCATGACAAGAATCTCCCATATCATTAAAGTTGACCAAAATGTATTCCGATCAGAGGTAAATATGTCCTATAATGACCCAAACAAGGTCAGACAGGGCACCATGAGCTATAGCCTACTAGTTGAGAAGTTGTATTATAATTTTCTTTAAATACATTGTATTTTCAGCCTGTGAGCCACATAATACATATTGTTTTTTCAAACTCTTACAGCCGTGTAATCCATCTCAAGTACTGACTTCTAGTTTTTAAGAATCACTCACCAAAAACAGTACGACACTGACTCCAATGTAAGCGAACACTATGCACATCCAGATCTCGTAGGCCAGCGGGTCCAAAAAAGAGAAAACACCAGGCTTGGACTTCTGGGGCTTCTTGATCATGATGGAGATGCCCAGGGACATGAAGGGCTTTGAGAAATCGATCACCTCTTCTCTCACCAGAGTGATGGTGAGTGGGGCAACGGCAATTTCTGCTTTCTAAAAAGAGGATAGTGTGTGTTTAGTTTAGTAAAGTCATATTGTAGCGGTAGTTTTTGGGCAGCAACTTCACGTAAAGAAGGAGAGATTCAAAGCAAAAAGCAAAAAGTGAACACAAAAATAAAGAGAGAAAAATTTGAAATTAAAACACAAGAAGCAGATAAAGTAGACATACACAGAACAAAGATCACTTTTAGGCAGGAGCATGAGAGGCAAAGAGAGGGAATTGTGGAACAGCGGAGGAGGGAAACATGTTGAAAGAGAGAGAGGAGGTAGGGGGAAAACCAGAATGACAGAGAAGTAATTCATACGTAGGCAAGAAAGTGACACCGACGGAATATAAATTAGTCTTCAAGGACTCACACACATTTGTGTGCATGCACACGCAAAATCTATAGAAGAGTAAAAAAAAAGAAATAATTAATTCAGCACACTGAAAGCGATTTTACAAATAATGGGATGGGGTCGCTGATAACATCATTAATTGTGCATTCATTCTGCACCTTCTCAAGGTCCAAAACACAAAAGATGTTGCCCCTCATGACATTAGAGCGCCAACTATCCCATACAGTGCACTTGATTGCAATTATCCATAAGGCAAAGTACACATGCGCTTAAAGCCAATATGTGGATTTTAAGATTCAGCTGGAGCCAGGGTTCTCGTCAAGAGGGCCACTTCCACCCCAACCTCTCGAAGGCCAACAGAAAAAAGGAAAAGGGGGAGATTTGAGAAGGGAGGGAGATCATTGTTTTGTATAATAACTTTCTTTTTTTTCAATCTTCAAAAATGTGTTTATTTTCCCTTGACACCAGTGTCATTGCATACTGTGACTGCGTCCCAAAATAAATGAGTTTGAGTGGACACCGCTTATACATGTGCTTCCCTCTGAAAACGACAACAATTTCATTGTAACTGCATGTGGCTAAAGTCTCTGTGAATTGGACTGATTTTGAAAGGAGGCTTATTTAGATAAAAGAGGGCCAATTGTGTACTCAATAAATGTATATTACCTAGTTTAACTTTGTCCAAATAGCACAGGAATACTGAGCCACTATTTGCTTGGCGAGCACGTTGGTACAGTGTGTAGCATTTAGGGGGATCTATTGGCAGAAATGGAATAAAATGTGTATGATTACCTGCATTTTTCTTTTCTTTTTTCTTTTTTACAGTTTTTACAGAATTTACAGAAGCCCAGAATGGACAAACCACGGGCCCGAGATAGGGCCATTTGTGTTTTAGCACTTTTGCGTCAGGCACCGTAACACTCCTTCACACTTTGAAAAGTTTCAGTTGTTTGCGAAGTGCAACCTCTCAGCTCGATGCTTGCAAATCCTGGACATTATACCTTTCAGTGTGTAATTCCCTCATCGTGTGTTCTTTAAGACTTACACGGTTTGTCGTAATTGTGCGGTTTTATCGGCTACAAAAAGCTACGCAATCCTTTTGTGAACTCAGAGCATTTTTTGTTTTTAGGACCTGAGTGGGTCGACATGCAAGGTCCAGAGTCTCAACTGAAAAAAGGCTACAACAACATAGCAGATCACATGACTTCACTTTCTAACACTACAAGAAGGAAGGCAGATACAATGCACGGAGAATAAACAGCAAAAGAAAAACAAGGCAGGAAAAAGCAATATAGAAAGAGAGCAGGGTTGGAAAGGAATGCCAAAAACACCAAACCCAATTCAGACGGAGAAGGAAAATAAATTAGAAAGTGAAAGCAGGGTACAAAAGTACACAACATGAAAGAAAAGGAGAAGAAAGTAACAAAACCGAGTAAAGGTCATAAAGTAGAGGAACAATCTCTGTGTTTTCTCTATGTGGCAGAAGAGTCCTTAGAGATGAAACTAGCAAGAAATCAAACCTGATTAGTCATTGCAGCTGTTCTGCTGCGTCACCTTCCACTATATATAGTTTCTGGAAGCTAATTCACTCTGTCAATGTTCTGCAGAAAATGTCTCCACTTTCTCTTTTTTCCTGCAAAACGACAACTCACGCTGTCTTCTGCATGTTGATAAAGTTTGCATCAAGACAGCAGTGTGAAATCTCAGGCCATGCATGGGCATCAATGGCAGTTAGCCAGCTTGCCAAATTCTCAAGGATAAGTAAACCCTCCAATACAGAATTTTTGCAGGAAACTGACTCGGTAACTAAGGAGACGGAGAGCTTATGACAAGTTGATGCACTGCATAGGAGTTATTTTAAGCATTTATCATCTGTTGTGAGCTGGCCTGTGGCAGGGTCACAATAGCAAGAGCACTTACAAATACCATGTAATAGCCCCACTGTATTCTATATTGAAATGTTGAGTCAACACAATTTTAAGTTTAAAACTCTTTCTTCTTTTTTATTTTGACAACTAGGTACCTCAATAGTGTCATTGTACTTGTATTAACCTTCTTAATTTTGACAGTAACATTCTTACCTGTATGTTTTGTGTGTAATCGCGTACAATAATGTTGCAAATGTTTGTAGTGTATTTTAACCTGTGTGCATGCATTTTAACCTATTTGAAGACAACAACTTTGGATTTGAGAGCTTGTTCACTGTCATTAGTTAGACTGCACACTGAAATGATTGATCGTAAACATTATAAAAGTCTGAATATTTGCCATCCAAACCTACCCCATACACAAGCTCTCCAACCATGCCATTCCATATCTTCGTCTCTGGATCTCGGGCTCCATACTTCCCATCCGGTACAATGGAGATCTTGTATTTGATTCCAATGTGTTTGGCGATCTCTGAGGCCAAGTCCACACAGTATCCCTCAAACTGGTCGTTGCCTTCATACAGTTCCCAGTTCTTCTTCAGCATCACATAGGGACCCTCCTACAAAACCAGCAGAAGGGGAGAAAGACACAACTGTTTGCAGGAACATCCATGACAGCAGCAACTATTAAAAGAAGACAAATTAAAACAGAAGCTTGGTTGCAAACATTGCACCAAGGAAAAATACATATTGCACAAGAAAGGCACAGCCCTATAAAATACACCAAAACAATGCTGCCACAATAAACTGGACACCAACCTTGTGATGAAATAAGAGTTTCATCATAACATTAAGGTTCTGAAGTGTATGTATTATAAGAGACAGATTTAACCATACATGGAAGACAGTGAAGGTAAACTGAAAGTCAGACATCCTTTTGTAGATCCTCATTTGTTTTGTTATCATTTAAGGAGATACACATGTTAGAGACAAACCATCTTGTCAGGAAAACACAGCAACCACTCAAAACTTGACAGAAACAGTTAATATTATAATTGGGGAAAAAAGTAGAGCGATTTTTTTTTTTTTAAAGGGCCACATTTTGGTTAGATGTTTTATATCTTGTGTCTGACTTCTAGTGCCTTGTTTTATGCGTTCATCTGACTTTACATGCCTCTACTGGGACCTGTACCTGACTCAGTGCAACACTATTGCTGTGAGGATTGAAATGTATAAAAGAGAGAAAAAATACTGAGAGAGGGAGGAAAAAAGAGAGAAGGAGACTGCTGCTTTGGTAATGTGTCATAAGAGGTAGACTGATTTCTGTGCAAGCAGTAAACAAAGATGAAAGCAAAGAGAGAGTTTAATGTTGTCTCGAGAGATGGTGGGTGTATTAACGATGACACACACACAAACATATTTACAGATAAGCATGCACATACATTACCACACCTATGCAAGATATCCACAGAGAAAAGAAGCACACATACTGACTTTTGACTGACAGCGAATTTGTCAGGAGCAGAGAGTTATGGTATTATGCCTGAGGCTGCTCACCTAATCCAACTGAAACCAAGCCTATTAAAATGCTATCAAACCCTTTTTAATCAAAGACTAATCTCATCTAATTAATCAAACCGGCTTTCATAATATCCAACACCCTCCTGCCATGAAATGGTTTATAAAGATCATAAAACATAATAAAAGATGATAACGTGATTTGGATTGAATTCCTCATTCAGGAAATGGATTCATATAGAAAAGAAGTATAATTTAATCAAATATGATTTTAGACATGTTATGAAAAGGATAAAATGAGCAACATAATCCTTCTGACACAGATTTGGAAGGAGCAATCTTCAATCTGGGAAATTGAATATATTAAAAAAAAAAATCTATATCTATATCTTACTCAGAAGAAAGCAGGCAGAGGATGAAAATGAATCTTACAATGGAAACTGAACCGTAGAAAAAAAAAATACAAATGGAAGCTGGAGTTCTAAATGAATCCTCTGTCTCTTCAGTAAACAAAGAGCTGGAAATAGAATCATTTACCTCAATTGTGGTTATTCAAACTTGTGAACATGGTAATTAGTTATGCTAAACATTAACATGCTGTCATATATATTTTGAGCATGATAGCATGCAGTACATGTTTCCTGTTCCAAAATCCAGACTGTGAATTTCTAGTTGCATTTTTTGGGGTATGTGCATGTCCATTTCTGTGTGCATAAACCACATTTAAAATTGATATTGAACATTAATTCACACATGGGAATTAATAAAGCTAAATATCAAATAATAATACATATTGAGAAACAAAAACACACATTTTAAAACAAACAAAAACACCCCGAGCATTGCATTATTACATTTCTTACAAACTATTATACAGTCATCAGTATAATACTTCTTAAAAAAAGATTTAATCAACTACAGAATCATCATCATTTTCATCTTTATCACCATCATCATTAATTACAAACATTAGCCCCATTCTGTTCAATGGCAGAACATATAAAACAATTTCCCCTAAAATATCATTATCAAGGATATTAGAATTTCCCTGGGAGCTCATGGACTCAGTATGAATCATAATGTTAATGAACAGCAAACAGTTTAAGTAAAATGTCTCGAATCAGGGAAATGTTGAGAAGGTATGACGATGCAAGCTAAAGAAAATAATAAAGAAAAAGACTATATAATACCAATGTTATTAATAGTTGTAGCCTACTTACTTATATTGACATTTACAGTTTTCACAATCATTTTGCTTCAATATTTAAGCTTCAACTTCAATATGTGTTGCTTTGCATCATACACTTCATGGTTTCTAGGCTGGTGTGATATTAAGTGCCGAGAGATTAAAAAAAATATTGAGAAAAATTTGACATGGAAGTTTGTGAGGAATAGTTGTAAAAGAAAACATTTGGTGGATGATTCTGTATTGCCTGTTTGTTGCATGCAAAATAAGTTTCAATGAGGGAATATTTAGCTCAGTTGTTTTCAAGTAATTAAAACAATTATGATAATGCTGTAACCAGATGACATGATTGTATTTATTAAAGGCTGTAGTACTTGGCTGAAATGTTTCAATACATTGAAAAACAAATTCAAGAATCTGAACCAACAAAATAGAAACTTTGGGCCAAATTGTCCAGAGATTATTATTATTATCTATCTCATCCAATGGACATAACAAAGGATGAGCTTTTTATACAGTATTCTTATTCATTGTTCATTAATTCAGTGTTTCTCATTCAGAGCAATTTGATATTTTGAGAAATATGTTTGTTTGCTTTCTTGTTGAGAGTTAGATGAGAAAATTGATGCCTATATCTATCTTTGAAATATGAAGCTACAGCCATAAGAAGGTCTGCTTAGCTTAGCACAGCGGCCATCTTGTCGACGCTGTGAGGTTGCAGGGAACTGGTGGATGCTTTAGAAAGTCACTGCTCCAAGCCAAAAAACACCCACGTTTTAATGTTTTACTCCTTCGATTAAATTAGATGTTATAAGACATGAGACATCATAATTAGTGCATTTGACTTTTTTGCGTTTAGATAGAGCAAAGCTAACTGTTTCCCACTTTTTCCCAGTCTTTATGATAAGCTAAGTTAACTGGCCGCTAGGGACATGTCAAATGGATAGACAAGAGAATGGTATTAATCTTGTTATTGAACTCTCTGAATAAAACTAAAGACGTGTGATTTTCAAAACATTTAACTACGCCTTTAATATATTTATTTATACAAAGTGTCACACATCAGAAGATTGTATCATTAATGACCCCATTCCCTCCCTTGAGAAATGTAAGAAGGCTATTTTGCTTTATTGGTTGTCTTAAATCATTGAATCTCAAGGGGAACCACATACTTAATGTGTGCTAACAAGGAGTATGCTCCATCAATGCTCCATCGAATCGGTTAGAAGATCAAATGTTTGAAGTCAGATCAGGCTACTTCATTTTGTATCATGCCAACACATACACACATACACAGACACAGACAGATGCAAACAAACCAGTGGGAGCTCTGCCAAAGGTGGCCCTGTTTCACTTTAAAGCCTCCTCAAGGTTCGTTATCAGTTTCCCCCAGATGCCTTTGTCTTGGTGTGAAGGTAATAATGCCAATGCTGATCAGGTGGTTGAACGGAAAATAAAGGGAGAGCATGGATATAGGGTTGGAGAGAGGGATGTGGGATGTGTTGGCTGCATGAAACTACAGAAGAAAGATAAAGCAGCAGATCAGAATACAAACGGAGAATAGCTACAGTGAGAGAAGAGTAGATAAATTGGTACAGAAAAAGGGAGTGTGGAGGAGAGATAGAGGGACAGGAATATGGCAACGTGAAAAATGTGGAGGAAAAGAGGAGGAAAGCAAGACAGAAGAAAGATTGAGAAGACAGACATAAAATGGAAAAATGGTGGGGAAAAAGAGGGAGAACAGCTTTGTAGAAGCAAATGGTTGGAGCTGATAAGACATGAAACGCTTCACACTGGAGCCAAAAAGGCAGACAGGACTTGCTATGTAAGCCAGTTAGCCAACCAGCGAAAAAAGACAGGCACCCGACTGGACTGTCACCTAACTGTACAGTCATTGATTCAGGCCGCCATCTGTACACTCAATCAGTTCAGCATTTAAAGAGCCAGACTTTTGCCAGATGTAAAAAGTTATCCAACCTCCGAGACTTTAAATAAGCTTCCAAGTCATCGTTTCAGATTGCCAAAGAAGTAAGTAGTCAATTGGTCAATCAGTTCATTCATTGATTGAATACTACAATGATTGTACACCATCATCTATCCAGTCACATATTTGGCCGGGGAGCCAGTGTGATTATATTCTAGCAATTCTACCATAGAAAGAGGAAGACAGTGCAGCAGTCAGTCGAGCAGCAAAGAAATGACAGTCAGTCAGCATCCAGACTGTTCGTCACAATGCCAATCGTCTGTCTCCAGACGACCTGCCAGTTAAAAATGTGTCAGCCAGACATGAAGACTGGGAGTTGTATAAATCAGCCCACCAGGTAACTAACCAGCCTGCGAAGACAAGCCTTGTTGTCTGTCTAGCTAATAATTCAACAACCACCCACCACTCGTTCGGTCCATCAGCCAGTCAACAGCATCCACAACACTTATTTAAAACACTACTTTGGTTGAACATATTTTTCAAAAGCCAATATTTTCAGAAGTTTTGGTATTTTGTCATCTGTTTACGTAATTTGACGTACTTTATACTATCACATAAATAATGTACTCCCTAATGACAATTTCCCATCTTAAGTTCTATGTTCTGCATCCTATTAATGAGCCTTGTGGTAAATGAACGTTGATGTGTCTTTATAAACACACTTTTGGAGCACAATTTAACAGTGAGTGGACTCTACAGTATGTGCCACACATTGTAGTAAAATTTCATCCGTCATAAGACATATATTTAAAGCCACATGTAATCAATTAGAAGTCAGAATAACTATTATATTGTGATTTTTTTTTTTTTGCAATGCTAGTGTGAGACAGTTAAAACAAGTATATTGGCTGCATTACAATGCCAGGTGTGGGGATTTCATGTGCTCCAGTCCTGCATGTTCATTTTTTTTACATTCAGGTGGTGTAGAGCTCTCACTGGAACTGGAATACAGTGGAGGAAAGTTGGCTGAGTAAGCATGACTGAGTAGTTTTACAGAGTGACGAAGCAGAAAGATTAAGATTGAGGGAGACTAGTATCCCAAGGTGAGGGCAGCAAACTGCAAGACTGACACAAAGATCTGTCCATGTATCTGTCGCCTCCAAAAACAAAAGTATATAGAGGAATAGAACAAATGATATGTTTTTGGTGAGGTTTTCCTGCAGCTTGCCTGTAGTGTCGCAGAGATGGTGGTGATTGTTGTGTCCTCAAAAGGAGTGAAACAAATCTGAATCAACAGGGATGTCTGATGGTCTGGTGATTTTGTGTAGCCAAGTGTCAAATCTTGACAGCAGCCACACCATCCATCCAACTGTAGCTATTGTCATGAGGAGCACAGCGAGCAAGGCATTCAGGTTCAAAACATGGTGGCCGTGAATCCCCTGCTCCTCTGTCCCTCTTTCCCATTACTTCTGTTTTAATGCAGAATTTATTTTGAACCCTCCACCCCCACCTTTCAAACAAAATACACATTAAGTCAATAGCCACCATGACAAACCAAAAATAGAGCACACTGAGTCTTCGCAGAGCACAGAGACACTCAGTCTATCGGTCTGTCTGTCCTCTGTCTTTCCCGAGGGTTTGCGACTCAGGTGAGTCTGTGTGTCTGTCTGTCGCTCTGTCTGAAGACCCGGCATCAGTGTCGCAGCAGAGGTTTCCTCATCATCAGAGGCTGCAAAGAGGAGGAGGTGACTGAGCTAAGGTTAGCCAATGCCTGCTGAGGTCACCATCCACAGAGAAATATGCAGGTGGGGTAGGCATGGGGGTAAAAACAAGGGGTATGGGGTTTGATGAGACGAGTAGAGTTACAGAAAGATTGCAAGACACAGTTAGAGAAAGGGGGGGACAAAGAGAATATAGTGAGGTTGGAAACAATCATATGACAGAGAGACACGGGCGGGATGACATAGGGAGGGAATAGACCTCAAAAAGACACATGCAGTCATTTCAATCTCTAGTTTGCATACAAAATGAATGCAATTCGATATGTGTCATATATTCTAACAGTAATGGTATATTAACATAATATACACATATTTATTGTCACAGGAAAAAAACTTGCCCCTCATTTATTTTGTGTTGATGTATTTTTATTTGCTTGTGTAGCTTCCACTTGTCTTGGGCCTGACTTAAGGCCCCACACACTGCAGGTTAACACATTGCCAGTTGAAGTGTGCATGTCTGAAGGCATGACTGTCACTGGGGACATTTAGTCCAGCTGAATTCCTTTTTCTGAATTCTTTCCTGCAGCATGTTTTTTTCTTGCTCTGTGCAGACCTGACTGGCCAGTTCTACTCCTGGCCACTGGGTGTAGACTTTCACCCTGTTATCAAGTCTTTGAACATTTAAAGGTATTTGTATCGCAAGCACTACAGTGCAACTATAGATATTTTGGTCATACTTAGGAGTTTGCTGGATGAAGCAAAGTGGCTTGAGACAAAGTGCTGAATTGCCAAGCTCAAGCATCTGTGGCTTGTTTTATTTCAGGGCTGAAATTAGTCTTTTGAGTTGCTTTCACTTGCATCATTTTGCATGCCCAATTGAATTAGACTGATTGCATTTACAGGAAGGGGATGGCCACCATAAAAAGGCTGCAGATGGGTGAAGTGAAATCAAATGTAAGCAGAGGATGTGCACAAATCCAGCGATTAGCCATCCTTTATCTGTGTTTGTGTAAGAAAGAGGAGTAATTATACTGGGCTGCAGACTGGTGTCTATGAGAAAGCCATTTGAGGAGTCTGGACTGAGGTCACTTCTAAATGGTGATGTGAGGTCAGTTTTAGATTTGCCTACTAATGAGACATTAATGTAATCTTCCAGCTGGATAAGTGCCACTCCTTCCTGGCTGAGCTCTGTGAGCTCTCTTCAACTCAAACAGCTCATTCTGCTTCGACCTGTTTTTTCTTTGATAATAAAAAAAAAACTCTGCAACATTGCATCCACACGTTTTACTTCATCCCCTGGCTTTCTAGACTGTCAATCATCTTAAAATGCAAATCAGCAAGCAACCGTTTTTTTTTTTTTTTTTGGCAAACACCGTAGTACAAAAGCAAAGCCATGCCTGTAAGACATTGGTCATTGTTTAACCACATTCATGCTGGGCACCCTATGTTGCTTTTTTAATTCCTATTCAGCACATCTAATATTGGCTATTAATCACCTGCTGTGCACCTTATTTGACATTTGCATTTGCACTAATCCCGCTTTATCGTAAATGTCAACCCTTTCCATGAAGCACACGTGAGCTGGGAAATCAGGTGATTCCAAGATTTTGTCGGAATTAAGTGGAATTGAAAAAACTGTTGTGTGTTAAAGGACAACATCAAAAAAATCTCAAAGAAACACCCACATTACGCAGAAATGAAAGCAGTCTGATGATACATTACCATGATGGTTGTCACGACTACTGTGCGGTTCTCCATCGATGTGCTGTCATTGGACAAAGTGTTTTCACTCTGAACCAACACGAGTTTATCAATGTCGTTCCAGTAGCCAATCTGAGAGAAACAGAGTGAAAGAGAGAAATATATTTTTATATATATATATAAAAAAAATGAAACCCGATGTGATAAGAAGAGAAAGACATGAAAAGAAATGAGTCAACAGGATGAGTGCGCTCCAGCAGATTTCCCATTGGAACTGTAGAAGATATTGAGAGATATTGAGTGTGAGGCAGGAACTTTCAAATGAACACACATCGCTGTCAAAGGAACAATTGAGAAGCTGGAACATGATGTGATTTCTTTGTTATAGGCACTAGATGTATGTTTCTTTTCCAGTCAGAGAGAAAGTATGAGTAGTAGGCACCTAAGTCTTGTCCTCCTACTTTGTTTTGCTGTTAGAAATAAGGGTCATGTTTAAACTTTCCTTTTTTATGTCACAGGAGAGGTTTATGTACCACCAGGTTTCATGGGAACTGCTCCTTAATATTCACTATAAAAAGCTATTAAAACTCAAGCAGTGAATACAGTTGAAACAATTAACAATCATAATGGATATATATATATATATATATATATATATATATATATATATATATATATATATATATATATATATATATATATATGTGTGTGATCAAAGTGTTGTTTATATTATTGTTTCAGCCATGAGGACAGCCTACCTTGCGTGGTCCGTTGTTCTTTAATTCAAACACATCCATGGTGTAGTTGACCCTCCGACCGTAGTGATCAAACTGAATGTTTCCAGTCAGGCCCTGAATACGCACCTGTATTCATAACAACAATGATAGTAAGGACGGGAGAGAAATAAAAACAGAACAGTTAAAGTTATAATCCTTAAGATTTGAGTCTAGGCGATTTGGAAACAGCCGTAGTTACTGGTTGTAACATTCTGAGGGCAGAACAAACTCCTTGAGCAACATCCATGTATAGTGCAGCCAAACACTAATAGCAAGCAGTAAGGTTCATATCTATGAGAAAATATTACAACGCTGGATTGTATGCATGCATAATTTCCTGTCCATCCCTTGTGCTTAGCTTGGCAAACTGAACCCAGTGTGGGAATGGAGCACAGCCCCACTAAAAATGAAAACTGCAATATCGAGAGTTACTTATCGAATGGTGATCGCTGAAAACATGGTGACCATGAGTAGTTTCCAAAAGGAGGTTTGATTTTATGAAATATTTAAGTATTCTAACTTAATCATTTGTTTCGTCAAAGATTTTTTTCCCTCCAAAAATAATAGGAACAGTCTGATAACAAAAATTATGTTCCGACAAGGTTAACAAGTATTTTAGAGTGAAGACTTGATTTTCAATTTAAGGGTAGAATTAGTACTGGGTTAAGGTGAGGGTAAGGTGACACATACTCAATAGTGCTTCTCATCAATGTGAGGTTACCTGAGTGAATGGAGGTCATTACAATGTCCCCACAAGAATAGCAGTTCAAGTTTGTGTGTTAATTGTGTGTGGATTCTGACAGGTAATCCATCAAAGTCCCAAAGATGATTTAAAACACATACATGTCAGCATGGATTTCTTTGGCTTTTGTGCATGTTTGTGAACATCTAAGCGTTTTGCAACCTGCCTACACTAAACTGTCCAACATCCAACGTGTGCCAACCTGTTTGAGGGCACGCTCCATATCTATCCCTTGATTCCAGGGAGCCGCTGGATTGGCCAGGCAGTCACCGGCGTTGCCACGGCGACTGATATCAATTTTCTGACGGCGAAGGGTGCGGAAGGCCTCGGACATCACAAGGACGCCATCATACGTTAGAGATGAGGTATACTGAAGGATGGAAGACAAACGGAAGAGAAGATAGATGTTAACATTGTAGCAAGTTTTAAACGAATAAATTGCTTTGCAGATCAATACCCTCTTACAATACCTCGTACAGTTGATTCTCGAGCATTAAAATGTTTTTTGGAACAAACGTAATGAGATCCTGAATCTAGGGCTAAGAAATGTCCAAGAGGTTATTTTTTTAAACAAAAAAAGCTGATGTGGACCGACATAGAAGTTAAAATTAAAGACTGAACTTCAGTACTTAGTGTTTCTGTTGTTTCTAGAGTTTTAGACAACATTCATAAATTCTATAAATGACAAAATCATGAATATTGGCCCGGTTTGTTTTTACACACATTTATGATTTCGACAAGATCATAAAACATTTACTTTAGATTTAGCTTTTACCACTAATGCGATCAGAATGTTGCTAGTAGGTGATAAAGTGGGCCTATAAAGCAATACAATAACAATCCAATATTCCAGTCCAATCACTTCAATGTATTTCTGATGTTCAGCTGCATAACATTTTTTTTTTGTGTTTCAGTGATGAACTCTATGAGTTTAGATACACAACATACAGTGTTTGAGTGGCTGCTTTCTATGATTCACAAAGTGAAATGCACTAATGTTGGCCTATGTGATTCATTCCTAAAATGAAAACTGATCCAAGACAACAACAGTATCACTGCATCAGACCATGTTAAATCCATATCACCAACCTTTCCACCATGCAAACATGCTGACCTGGGTCTATCGCGACAACTTTAACACAATTAACATTAGTGCACATTAATCAGCACCACTGTAAATATAATGTCGCTGTGAAAGTAATGTCACTTTAAATGTGCCTGTTTTAGACAGGCTGATAGTTTTCAAATACAGTCAATGGGCCATTGTAATGATTTAAAATGTCATTACATAATATTATTAATCTGATAGTTAAAATCCATTTTGTTAGGAAATTCTCTTGGAGGTTCCCACGATTTATGTTTGTGGTTTCATTGTATTCTAAAATACGCCCTTAAGAAGTGAGCTGGAGTAAATTACAAAAACAGAATGATTTAAAGGAAACGTTTCAGTGAATAAGGAAAGGTGAAAAGAGTAAGAGACACTATTATCTCTTCTCTGATGGAACTCTTGAAAGTGGTGGAGATTTTGACAGATTGTTTGACAAATTCATTTTAGGTAACGCACAGCAGAGGACATCACCACACACCCAGCAGCAACAAACCCACCCAGCCAAAACACAGGCGCACACAGCGCCACTCAGACAGAGGCAGTCAAACACACAGCGGGCTGCCTTCACAGCGCGGCGGAGTGGGGAGACGAAGATGGGAGGAAAGAGGGACGTCAGCTTGAGAGCTTCAGCCGATGCTCTCCAAGCCTCTGCAGGTAGTTTATTCTCTTACTAACATCCCTTGATTTGCATCCCACAAGGCACGGGAGGCTGCACAACCATGTCATCCTCCTTTCATCTCTCCCCTTTGAAACTAAAGAAGCCTTTAGGCGTTCAACTGACATATGATGACGATAGACTCCAAACCAAGGAGGGAAATAACAACAAAACTCAGCCAGCTAGCGTTCTCTTTTTTTTTTGTTTCTCTCACAAGTGAGACAGAAACACCTTTGGGACACATTCAAAACAGTATTGTTTAAAAAAAAACAACTTCTAAGTCTGGAAAAAATGTGTAAAACCTCCAAGTTCAGGTTTACCAAGACGAAATAGAAAAAACTAAACAAGCATTCTCAAATAGCCGTCTGCTACATTTGACTTCTACAACAACCCATCCTCAGCACTGAGGAGCAGTGGAGCATCTTAAGGTTCAGTGTCTCCCTTAAAGACATTTCAACAAATCTGCTCCAAACCACCAACTTGTTGGAAAAGGACAACCAGCTCCACCCACTGCATCGTTCACACAGAAGCTACAATAATGCTCATTAAAATAATATTGAGATATCACTGAACAATTATAACATTCTTCAACAAAATTCCAGGTGTACTTGAGCTCATTTAAAGACCGAGCAGCTAGTAATCACTGGGCTATGAGAATTTGATTGATGGCTAAAAGTAGTTAGCTCAAACTCTATTCTTCAGTATGAAAGGTACATGTATCCATAGTGCTTTTCACACGGCACGTTATTAGACTACTTGGCCTGAGGCTACGAGTTGGCCCAAGGCTAACCAAGCTCAGTTTTTACACCGCACCAATTAGCCTGGAGCAGTTTGGTAGCATCTGTTGCCACTTGAGGTATCTGGATTTGTGTTATTGTGTTAAATCATTAAAATGGATTTTTATTTGTTTGAAATTTCAGAGGTAAAATTACATTTTAGGAAGAGAACCTCTGAATGCACCGAGTCAAATATGTTCACAAAACTCTGAAAGATGAGAACACTTGCGGTTGTGTTTACCTATATGTTGTATATGTAAGCATGTTTACTGTGTGCATTTGATACAAACATTTACAGTAAGTTAAATCCTAATAACAAACCAGCTGGTGTGTCGACAAGTCGATTGATGCAGCTAACATCCACTAAGGAAAATTCATCAGGTAAATCTAAGAGCAATGATTAGACAGTTGACATTGGTCCCTGGGTGAAAAATGACAATCCAATAATGAAAGAACAAGGCCATCAACATAAAGTTACAACATTGTGTGCGTGTCCTCTAAGAGTGACTGCATGCGTGCGTGAGCCAAAGAGGAAGGGACAGATAGCTGCAACATGATGTCTTTTTAATATGGAGGTGGTAATATTTCCAGTTAATATCGGCACAAATCAAACACAATGTGCTGTGTGTCAGTACTCGGTCAAAAGACACGTGTCTACGTGTGTCTAATTCAACTGCTTTGGGGAAGGCGGATGAGTCAGGGACATACCACCACATCAAATTCCATTCTTAAAATATCTATCAGAAGCTTTTCCAAATATTCATCAGTTACTTTTAGAAAAATCTAAATAAATTCACCTTCACATTGGCATGAATTAGGACAGCAACACAACAAGTAAAAAAAAAAAAAGACTTTTAAAGTAGATTCGCTTGTTATTCCCTTCTTTCAAAATAGCGATCAATAACACTGTGAGCAAATGTTTGGGGTTTTAATTATAATTGAGGTGTTAACTGCCCGACAAATCAATCAGAGCCAAATTGCCTCTTGAAGCAACCATATGACCGCTTGCAAGCAATGCAGCATTTTAACTGAGTCCTGCGTATGCTCACTTCACATTAAATGCACCAGAGCAACAGGACATTACTTCCAGAGAACAACGAGGGCTCAGCGGCACGACCAATCTGTTTCAACCAAATATCCTTTGGTCTGAGCTGAAAACACATGCCCGTCAGAATGTTAGCGTATTGTTCACAAGCAAGCCAGTTTGTAACCAGGACCGACAAGTTATCATCACGTCACCTTTCTCTCCTCTGATCAACTCCATTTGTGTGTGAAGGGGAGTGAGAGAGACTAGCAGCACACTCATTTCATCGAAAAAGAGACATGGTTAGAGAGAGAAACAGTGAATGGAGAGGAGAAGGGATATATATAATATGAGAATGAGATACATTTCCAATACAAATGCATTTTGATACAGAAGCTCAGACAAGGTGAGGGAAAATCAAGGAAAAAATGAGAAAGATAACGTGAAGTTGACTGAGATTTAATGAGGAAATATCATGCATGGCAGACATGCGAAAGAAGTCTGAACATTAACCTTGACAGTGAATTATATAATCATAGAAGCATTCATGCATTCAATCATAGTAGGATCAGCCAAGTCACCTTTCTGACATCCTGAAGTCACACTCTGAATGGCTTAGAAGCTATACCAAATGCACTAAATTACACTCTGAATGGTTTCAATGCAACAGTGAAATTTAAGGTAAAAAGAGCAATTTTCACACCAATGCCACCGTCACTAAATGTATGCTTGTGTATGTATGTGTGCACTACAAAGATTTGTGTGAGCTGTAAAAATATTTCTGATGTATATGTAGATGTACTGACAATGTGTTATAGTGAAAAATACCTCCAGCTAAATGTCTGAACTAAAGGGATGTCCTGCAGTTTTGTTTTGTGAATAAAGTAAACAAGATAGAATAAGGACATTTTCACAACAAAACCCACTATTGCAACTATTTCAAATGATATTTGTCAGAGTTGGGGAATCTCTTTCCAATCCTTATATTTAAGGATTGGACAGGACCCTGTTATCACCTTAGGTGGGCTTTCAGATCCAGGGTACTCTCTCTGATCCAGTTTGTTCCAACGCTGCATCAGTTTAATAACAATCGGCCTGCTGAAGTCCACCAGCTGGAAACCAGTCACATTGGCTCCGCCATGCATGAAACGCTCCAGAGATATGTCCTTAAATCCCTGAGAGAGAAAAAAAGAGATATGGAAAGACAAAGTGAAATAATGGACAAGGCAGGTGTGCAGACTACAGGGTGTCTCAGGGGGGTCCAAAACTACTTGATTGACCCTCTCATAGCCTCACCAGCAAAATGCTGTGGTTCACTGTCCCTTACATCTCATCATGTCCAGCAGTCTGATTGTCATGGCTTGCAACCATGAACTATTGTTGACTTCATGTGAGTCTGTGTAAGACTTCAGCACTGTGTAACACTGGATTGCCAGGTAGGAGGCAGCGCCCACCCGCCCTATTGCCCCTAAGTATTTTTCACACTAGTGTAAAAGGACGACAAACTCCTCCGACACAGTGCAGTGACCTTTGCTGACAAATCATACTCCACATTCTCCATCAGTTCATCTGATTATTTGTATCTATTTATTATGGAGTGGCTTCTGCTGCTGTGAGTGTGACTTCATTCACAGTGACACTTCAAAGTAAAGTGGTCGTGGAGAGGGATCCATTTGGGAACAGACCAAAGACAAATGTAGAGTGTAAAAAAGCATGTGAGGGTTATCCCGGGTTGATGGATGCTAATTGCTAAAAGCCTATCTAACTTGACCTGAGCTCACTGGACCCTTTTTCACCCTCCCAGAGAGAACTGCTGTGGAATAGATTTCAGGGATTACGGTTGAAGCAATACTTCATTTACTGATGCGAGTCCTGGCAGCCACCTGCAGCTCTGACTTTGTTAAGGGAAAGACAAATGTATTAATTCTGAAGTAAAAGATAAAAACGACACCTTGGTAGGAATTTGTAAAGATCATTGCGAAACTCGGCAAATGTGGTGTGTTTTTCTGCTAATAACTTTGAATAAACTGAATGTCAAAGTGAGGGTTAATTAAACATGTCACCTATTGAAACAGTGATTATGTGTCATGGGTGATTAAACATTTTCAAGAACACGTTTTGATAACGGTTGTGTCTGTTTGCCAACTTATCTTAAATCAAATGAATGTTCCTCTTGTAGTCTAACAACACAAGACACCACATCAGCATTCTACAAAACATTTAGCAATATAAGACAGATGAAACGCATAAAATGCCATTACGAGTTCTTACCAGGTTTGCCATGATGTAATGGTAACCTTTTACATGTTTCCCCACACTTACAGCCTGGAAGGAAAAAAACAGAGAGAAAGAGAGAGAGAGAAACAATACATCAATGCTATCTATTGACAATGCATGTGGTGAGGCAGACCAGGGGGCGTACTGTAGGATTCTCAATTAACTTACAAGCCATTGAATGAACTAGCAAGAGAACATAATGTTGGTTTAATCAAGTTTTAGAGAGAAGGGCAGGGGAGTCATACTACCGATCAAGGAGACTCCCTACCATCTGTGGCTGTGGTTAAATTCTCGTACTGATTAAAAGCAGAGGGAGTGGTGAGCGTGTGAGGACTGCACTTGTCCTTGGTACCATGCTGTCTCAGCCTCTTGGGATGTTTAGCTTCAGCAATGTGTTATCTGTGAACATGTCAGCTTTAACGATGCATCCTATAAGAAGGACAACTTTACTTGTCTTTGGTAATAACTTTGATGAAAGGTGACTGAATCCACTCATCACCACAAGAGCCAACCTTTTTGAAAAATAATTGCAGTATGTTCACATTTCTTAGCAGATAAATGTATAAATGTGAATTGTATGTCCGCACTTAAATTGTGTTTTTTGCGTGTGCTGTATGCACATACAAAAAACACATCGTCAATGTTCAGCTTTCCCTACAACATTGACTTTTTCATCAATGAAGCCTGAAAAAGTCAGGCAACTAATACCACAAAACATAGTCTACGGTATCAATGCATGTTGCAATTGAACAGAAATGACTACTGATTGTTGGCCTGGTGTGGCCGTGTGAGATTAAATAGCTGGCAGTTTGGTACAGTGGTGGGGTTGAAAGTGTCATTCTGCTCAACAATGCAAACTGTTTTTGTTATTGTTACATCTGCACAGCGAGATGGAGGGAAATATCACACAATGTAAGATATTCAACAAAAGAGGAATAAGCATCCTCATATAAACATGGTGCCGAAACTTAACTAATAAATGGCTCACATTTTTTCCCTTCTATTTTTGTCACCCACACATATCAACAGCTAGGTAGTGACACATACAGATGCACACACACGTACACACACACACACACACACACACACACACACACACACACACACACACACACACACACACACTCACAGATTGCAGCTGGCAGGGGCAGTCAAACAGAGCAGTCTCTGTCTCAGAGCAGGGATGCCTGCCAACTTCAGCACCACAGAGCCCACTGTGTCGGGAGTGTGTGTTTGTGTCTGTATGCCTGTCTCTGTATATACTTGTGTGTGTATGTTAGTGTGAGTCTCTCCGTCTGTCTGTTCACTCGCCACAGAAGCCAATTAAGGAACTGACTTGCTGTTTTTCTGTCTGTGATGCTGCTACTAGTGTATGTTTGTGTGTGTGTGTGTGTGTGTGTGTGTGTATGTGCGTGTGTGTGTGAGTGTGTGTGTATGTGTGCGTGTGTGCATGTGTGTGTGTGTGTGTGTGTGTAGTTGTATGATAATGCATTTAATAGCTAGTGTGTATGTTTGCTTGTATTATGTGCTGGTTTGTATTTTTATAGATAAATGTTCATGTGTGTGTGTGTGTGTGTGTGTGTGTGTGTGTGTGTGCGTGTGCGTGTGCATGCGTGCGTGTGGGCGAGCGGGAGGGTAGACAGGATCAGATGTGATGCGATATGATGACACTGAAACCAGAGTCAAAGAGCACACGCGCGCACACACAAACACAGACACGCAAACGCACACACACACACCCACACACTGCGCCACCTGCCACAGCTCAACCATCAAGCAAGAAAGATGATATAATGAACATGGAGAAGTGAAAGGTGTCAGAGTGTGTGACATTATACGTGTGTGTGTGTGTGTGTGTGTGTGTGTGTGTGTGTTTCTTTTCAAAATCTGTATCCATGTGGACAGTATGGTGTGTTTGGGGAAGTCTCTTTTTTTCCTCCACATTATGAACTTCGGTGAAAAAATCTAATCTTGTTTTCACTCCAGATGTCAGAAAGAAAAAATAGGTTTGTTGCAACAAGCTGAGTGACAAAGAAAGACAGCAGTAACACAATGAGAACAAACAATATGGGATACTATAATTGGGAATATAATATCTTTTCTTTTGAATTGTTAAAAAGGTTCTGGTTTTAATTACTTGCAAAAAAAAAAGCGACGTAACTCTGTTGTCTGTGGTTTAAGGGAGTAATTCTGTATCATTGTGATGTGTTGGTACCTTATTATTAAGTGTTAAGGGCTGTTAAATCCAGGTCAGTGATATCATCTCTGGCCTGTCTGTACTAATCTCAGTGATAGTAACAGTACCACATAAAACTACAGTGCGGCCTCCATTAAAGCCATATCTCATGATCTAAAACGCTGCAGGGTCGTTCAGGTTCCAGATCAGTGTCAAATATCATCTTGTGCCTGCAGTCAACTAATAGTGACTTGTTTTTATCTTGTACTGTAGCTATGGACTGTGGTGTTTAGTAATGCACTATGTCCCTGACAGCAATACATAAATACCCATATAAAACAACTCTCTGGCATCTAAAAAGTTTAATTTACTGTTCAATTGTAAGTTAACTATTAATTAATCAACTTTTTTTTAATAAAATTTCCATCCTACTGATTCAATTTACAAAACATGATAAGCATTACAATTACTTTCAATAAAAGTGTCCCGCACTCGGTCCTGATTGCAATTAAAAGATACATGTTTTACAATTTAGATATAAAAATAGAGTTTGTTATTATAAAATGAATCTTATGCTAGTCCAAATATATATTTTGGGTTATGTCCCCCTGCTTTGGGGACTAACACATTCCACCTCTAAACATTTGGGGCAATACAAGTCTTGATCAGGATGAAATACCATTTGAGTGTCCTGAAGGTCAGGGGCAGGTAAAAGGTTCTGTGTTTGTGATTGTATTGTATGACATCAATCCCAACACGCAGTCCTGTTCCCTAAATTATCTCTGAGACGTTGTGGTTGTTGTATTTTGAAGAAAGTTTGTTGTCATTTCACTCCATGTATGTACTTGTGTAATGCTAAAAAACCCTGTTACTTCATGAAAAAAAGCCAAAAAAGCATGTAGAAAAAAATGGTCTGAGTTTGATTATTACATTGAAAAGTAATTGACCATTACATTGATGCAGTGCTGAAGAAAAGATAATCAAAGTAAGTTTAAATTTGAAAAGTTAGAACATACAAATGGCCGATTTAGTGGAGAAACACATTACCTGTTCCAGGATGCTCTGTAATCTTTCAGGCTCCAGGTCAATAACATATTTTCTCTCCTGACGTCGGTCGAGTTCTTCTAAGAGTTGGCGGTATGCTGCCTCATTGAAGCTCTCCACACAGATAGCACTCACCTGGGTTAAAATGTACACGGGAAAGGTGTATACGCATACAAACATCATGTCGGGATAAGGTCATGCATACAAACCAGAAGCAAATTGACAATTGCGTTTGAAGAATTAACAACACAAACATTGGTTCAGCTATGTGAATTAGTGATTGTGAATATTACGCAGCACTGTATGCATGTTGCATGAAATTGTTGGTGCGAGTGATTTTTGTTTTTCCAGGGAAGTATGTGTTTGTGCATGCTAACCTGCCATCCGTTTTCGCCCGCTCTCTCCATAATTGCCTGCAGTATTGCATAACCTAGACAACAGAGAGTAGGGGAAGGAAAAGAGAGAGAGAGATAGAGGATTAAAGCTTAAGATAGAAGTCGAAATGGGGATGTGGAGTAATTATGTTTTTCTTACTTTTTTTAAAACTGAAAGTTAAGGGAGGTAATCTTCCTCAAAACTGTTCTGTGATGTAATCCTGACATCAATCACAGTCATTTTGGGGAAATAGCTCTGCAGGGAAGTCTAAAGGGACGGGCAACTATTAGTGTTGCGACTTGACAACATTTACTTCTGGGGTTCGTGCTGGTTTTGTTGGAAAAGATTAAGCAAACCGGGCTTGGTTTTTCGGTTAGATCCTCCTTAAAATCTCGCGCACTCTTAAGAGTTTCTAGAGATAACAAACCTTTGCTTTAAACTGTTGCTTTTAATCTTCAATAGTGGGGGTTAAACACCCTGGGCAACGGTTCTCTTATGATCAGGACAAAGGGTCAAAAACAATCGTGTTGCAAGTGGCATGTCATTGACATTAAACTTCTCGCTGCCTCTTGTTAAGTTCTGAACTTTTATTCAAAAGAAACGCATCAGAGAACACGCTGCCACTTCAATTATTTCATACATTGGACAGCCTGGAACAAATCAAAGAAAGGAAAGATCTTTTCCCACACAACAGAGTACACCTTTGAAAAGGCTGAATATGCCTCTCGATGTGATATCAGATGAGTTCCAAAGTTAATATAATCCCATGAGCAGCAGGTGAAAACACAAGCGATAATGAATCAAGGTGTTTTACATAGAACAGCTGTCTAGATGGGTCATAACAAGTGTGCAGATAACAATGATGACTGAAAACTCAGTACAGTAATTACAATATAAGACACACATGGACACAACACAAAATGACTGACACACACACACACCGCGGTGCTGTTACCCTGTTTTCTTTAAACTTGTGTTGAAAAGAAAACAAACAAACATCTAAAGCCTCAGTAATCACAATGTGTATGTGTGAAAAATGCTGCATATTTTTATGTGGTGTGAGATCTTTCTTCCATACAAGTGATATTCTAATTAAATTATTATGTGCCCTAAATTAATGTTTGTGTTCAGGGTTGCGCTTGTCTGTGAGTTGTTAATGTGTTTGTATTTCGCTTGTGTCGTTGAATTCATATCAATCTGATTCCTGCGTGGTTGTAAAAACATTAATCTGCTGTAGGGAATTTGTGTGTGTCTGAATTTGTCTTTGTAAGCTTGTGTGCAAGATTGTGGACATCTGTCTGTGTGTGTGAGTGTGTGTCAGCAGGCTGTCTGCGGGGCAGGGAGCATAAAACAGATCGCAGCGTTACTGCCCATTTTCCAGCACATTACCAGCAGCACGGCCTGATGGGAGCCTATAATGAAGGGCCCTGCCTCGGCCAAGTCAAGCCCAAACTCTAAGCATCCATCCTCCGCTCCATTTCTCCCTCCTTCCTCTCAATTTTCAACCCCTCTTCCTGTTATGTGTTACTGTATATCCCCAGAGGCTTGCCATCCTGGCTGTCCTCTTACTTCTCTTTTTTGCCCTTTCAGTAATCTCCGCCCTGCCTCCCTCCACTGCCTCCTCCGCTTTCTCCTCTTCCTGTCTCTTCCTCTGTCACATTGTTTGTCCCCTCCTCCCTCTTCTCACACCTGTCTTTCCTATGTTGTCTCTTTTTGGCAGCTTGACTCACCTAACCTGTCCCTCCTGCTCCCCTTTGTCCCTCCTCTTTCTCCTTCCGCTCCCCCTGGGTACTAACCCAGACAACCTGGACCAGAGGGAAGCTGGCAGAGGCACAGACAGAGCCCACACAACTACACGATTACACACACACACACACACACACACACACACACACACACACACACACACACACACACACACACACACACACACACACACACACACTGCAGTTCACAGATTCCCCTTAACATGCCACTACACCATGGTCTGGGGAGTCTGCATCATGTTTGACCTGCGTTTCTCCCTGTGGCAGGGTCTTGTATGTGTGTGTGTGTGTGTGTGTGTGTGTGTGTGTGTGTGTGTGTGTGTGTGTGTGTGTGTGTGTGTGCGTGTGTGTGCGTGTGTGCGTGTGAGCGTGAGAGAGAGGGAGAGAAAGAGAGAGAGAGAGAGAGAAAAAGAGAAAGAGAGAACGTGCCAAGCATTTTCATGACAGTGGTTAGGGGCCGTGGGCCTCAGCTGTGGCTGCTCCACTAATTTACGTGCACTGCATGATGGGTGTTTAAATTGAACGCAGGTGAACGCTGCAAGAGTTGAGGCCAGGCGCTATAGTTTCTGGCTGAAATGTGCTGAATTATAGCCGTGTTTCTGCAGCTGTATACTTTCATCAGGAAAGTGCCGGTCCAGTAGCACAGCCCAGTAACTGGGAGTTAAATTAAAGCAAAAAGAATCCCAGGCAAATAGACCTTTAAAAAGATTCTTATCACTTCATGATATTATAATATTGCTCTTGATGCCGTTCCAAACTGTGCCCAAACTAACAAATAATTCTTCATGCCAAAATTATCGGAGTTTATGAATTCAGCTGCGGCGTCATATACTGCTGAATTACAGGCCTTTTTACATATTTTTCCCCCAAATCTCTCTCTGACAGTTGGAAAATGGAGAAGAAAACACATGAGAGGGGAAGTCACCTGACAAAGAAATGTGAATGTACTGCAGCATTTGGAACGCCACTGGTGGATTTACAAACGGGAACATATTGTAAACGTTTACTCACATAGCCTCGCAATTTCCTCAATCAATCCCGAGCCCAATAACGGCAAATGTGTTTTCTACGTTGAATTTTTCACCCCCTCACTTGAGACAGTAATTCACTATTAGTTTAAGTACAACAGTCATTGTGGGTACTATCATGTATATTGCTTGCCTTGTAGTTTTGAGTTTATTGGCTCTTCTAAAACAATTAACATTTTATTTCTATTCTTATTTTATACACTAGCATCTGAAATTACCCTCTGGCTTATTTTAGATTTTATCTTATCTTTTTAAAGCAACAAGCAACGTCAAGGTCCCACAATACCAGCGAGTTGTTCATACATGGAAACCCATTTAAAAGCATAAACGTTATTTTGTTTTTAAAAAAAAGTATACGGTTATCCAATTGTGAGACTTTTTTTTTTTTTTAAATCTTGAAACAGCAACTCTCTATATAACGTGTTAATGCATTTGTCATTGTGCATTCACCTCTGTCAGTGTCGTAGAGGAAGACAAATCGGCTCCAGTCATAGTGGTCCAACAGTGACAGCAAAGCCCCTCTGATGGACGGCCGGAGCTGCAGGGTGAACTGGCCCTCTCCTTCGGGGGGGAAGCTGGGCGTCACAAGGCTGATGTGCAGGGCTCCACAGAACGACGTCAGCGTGTTCACTGAGCGCTTGTCGTAAAGGCCAAAGATGGCGAAGACCCCCCTTGAATACTGAGAACAAACTGATGTGAGGAGGGAATTGAAGGAAAGGGAGAGGTTTTGGGGAGGAATCCAGATGAAAGAAGGAAAACAAGGGGAGAAAAATTAGAAAACACAAATACAGAGTTGAGAGCGTCGGAAGTGAACTGAGTAGAAAAAGAGGAAACAAGAAGGTGGAAAGGAGAAAGAGACATGTTCCTTTATTAAATCCACAGTGTGGCTTTTTTTTTTTAAACATGTCAACCATTTTAATAAGTGGCAGTCTCGGCTTCTGTCACCTAATTAGACTCACAAAAAGCGCTCTTTCAGTGGTGTCAGTGACATACATGTGACTGGTGTAAAGTCTAAGGTCTCATGAAATAGAGACGAGGCTTCATGCGCGTCAATCAGTTTTACAGAGGTCTTATTGAGTATTTTATCCATAATAATCTGAGACAGACTCCTGCCACTTAAAGCAGAATCTCTCTCTGCCACACTGTTCATCGTACACATTTACATGTTATCCTAACATATAAGCACACACATACACGTACATGGGTGGAGACCAAAACACCCTAAATAAGCAGAGCAAGCAACTTCAAAATGTTCGGACTCACAAAATCATTCCCATGAGCCAAAACTGGCATGCCTTGTTGTTAAGGAAATTACAGTTAAATTAGACCAACCTGCTCGAAGCTTACAGCGTAACATCTATGCATGCACACGCATACACACACACACACACACACACACAAACACAGAGATACAAAACCCTTGACCGAGCCGCAAGCTCACTTCTGATGTGAAGTAATTTTCCACTACAACACTGCAACTCATTCTTCAAACACCCTGAAGCTTTCAACCATGAAAGAGAGGAGAGTGAAAAGCATTGACGTCCTCCGCTATCTCGTTTCCACAAAAATCTCTCCTCCGCTAGGGGTTTATCGTTCATCAATGTGGCTCGACCAAAACTGTGTTTGCGCACATGGAAAAAAAAGCTCTTGTCCGTGTCAGTCGGAGAGTCCTGCATATTCTGACAAATCAAGTGAAATGTGCACACAGACACGTGCTTCCCTTTCTAAGGACTCAGCGAGAGAAGTGACTGAAAGTATGTCAACTCATTTTTCTTTTTATACTCTTTAATGTTTCTCTTTCTTTCATCCGCTTATTTCATCCCCTCCTTTCTCTCTTCTAAGACCCATTCATCCTTTCAGCTGGATTCTTTCAGGCGGGCATGTTTTGAGCGTGACTCTACCCTGCGTCATAATTCACTCTCCACCCTGCAATACGTCACACTGGAGTAAATGGTGAGACAGGAAGGACTGCAGACTTTGCTTTTGGCATCAACCAGCTATCACTCTGTAACCTTTTCTCCCTTTTTAATCTCCTGGCGCATCATTCCATGGCATACCTTTTACCCTCTCTTCTGTTTTAAAGGCAGACATGACATCCATCATCTTTCTTGCAGCCTCCACCATCCACTTTCTGTCATCTCTTCTCCCTCTCTCCCTCCATGACTGCCTTCCCTTTCTGTTTCTTCCTCTCTCCCTCCTCCTGAGACTCAGAGTAATTCCATTATCAGCTATAAGCCTCACTGGGGGTAAATACTGAGGAAGATGCAGCTTTGACGCTTCGGCTTGTGGCAATTAAACAAAGCCGCGGCCCTTGCACCCAGGAGGCGATAAGGCAGGGATTTAGTCTCTGATTATGACAGCAGCTAAATGTCTTGAATTCAGAGAACTAGCATACTACGTATACTAGCATGCGTCATTCAGTACGAGCTGAGTCATGTCCTCAAAGTTAGCAAACATAAGTGTCTTACAAGACGTTTTTTTATGGTATTACGAGCTTTTCTTTGATACACATGAGAGATGGTCAAAAAGACGAGTTTGTCTGTGATTAACTACTAAATGACAGGTGCTATATTCTACGATTCAGTACCTGGAATGAACAAAGTTGTTTACACTACATCAGTGAAGAGGACTTAATTATTAAGTGCTCGGAATAGAGCACTTAAAATCAAAATAACAACAAAATTACAAGGAATAAAGCAAATAGCAAGCAGAGAAAGTTTGGTAAGATGTATGCATAACAAGATACATGGCGTTCATTCATAATGCCATACACAATTAATATTCTTTGACAGCAGTGGCACGGCAAAGCCATTCCTGTGCTTTTAAATTCATTTGTGTTTTTGGGATAAGCTGCTTTTGGGGAAAGCAAACAAAGCACACCAAAACCAAAGGCACTGCACATGTGAAGTGACGTACCGGGTAACAGAGTGGAGTGCTCCTCCCATGCCATCAGATTGATTTCTTTTCAAACTTGACTGAAACTGCTGGCCTAGATGCAGTTTTAAGGGAATATTGATAGCCTTAATCCCAAAACATTTTATTTTAAAACAACACCAAGACATCTGTTACCAAACACACAGAGGCCCAGAGCACATAACACAAGTCTCTGTGTCTTATTCTTCATTCATCCACTATGTATTTCCCTGTTTTTCTTCTTCTCTCCTATCAGTCACCTACTCACTCCCTTATTCCCTTATTTTCGATGTATGCCTTCTGATGCTGGCTTTGCCTCTCTGACTCTCTCATCCTTTCTTATTCCCATGGTTTCCTTTCTGATGTATGTCTCCATGGGCTCGTTTCGCTGCAATGCCCTGCACCACCACCACTGCCATCCCGCCGCAAGGCTGGAATCTGCCAGACAGTGGCGTCATTGTAATAAAATGTGTGCTAAGCTTGCTTCATAAAGCTTTAATGAGAGGAGGGGACCAGCGGCAGGGTGCATCATCACCACAGTAAAAGCATCGGACACAATAGGTCTCCTGGGACTTCCTCTACATCTTCTTGCCTCCCCCTCGCTTGTTTTCTCAGCATCTCCATATGTTAGATTTATTTGTTTGTACACTCTTCTGTCCTTTTTAGGTTGTTAATTGCTCGCTCTGTCTGTCAAACCTCGCTCTTTCTCTGTGCGGACCTCTCTGTATATCTCTTTAAAAACGCCCCCTTCAAGCCTCAGCATCGTTGCGTCTTCCTCGGCAGCTCTCCCTGCCTCTCTTTGATTAATTTAATTTGTGCATTTAGAAAGACTTCTCCATCGCGCGCATACATGGCAAATCCCTTTATTTGTTGTTTATCACATTAAATCCTGTTCAATTTGTATAACAGGGACAAAGATATGTTGTTAAATCAGTACAATATTGTACAAACAAAACTCTTAGCTCTCTTTACTCTGGTATTGTTTCCCAAGTGTCTCTCATATTTCTCCCCTCCCTTCCTCTTTCCTCACGTCTCTCAGCATAGTGCCTCTGTCTCTTAACTGGCCACTTGTTTGTATTTCACATGCCAGAAAGAACAGATGCTCAAAGATAAATCAGCTACTGATTTAACTACCTCTGCGCAGCACATAATATAAAAGGTAACACATATGACAAACAGTCACCTCTACACATTTTGAACACATAAAAGCATCCACCCCCATCCTCCAATAAAAAAAAACTTTTGTTTTTTCGGTCCTCATGCTGCCTGCAGTTGCTTCTCGCCCATTAGTCTGAATAACTCTCCCGTTGCAAAGACATTCTCCAGAGCCACAGAAACACCGCAAGAAATTCTGTGAGCTCTCATTACCTGCAGGTACAGGCCAAAGATAAAAGAAGCACCTGTGTAAATGAGGAATACAAACAAGTTTAAAAGCCATAAGGCATATTGTTACGAGCACTGCCCGGGGCTACCTTCAATGCAGCACATTGGTACCTGGAGGGTGAATCAAGGTAAATGCCAAATAAGCTTTTATGAACTTTATAATTGGAGTGAAATGTAACCACCCCTCTCTCCCCATTGCCTTACACTGACAATTCATATTTAAGGCATTAACCGTAGTAACCTCCAGGAAAGTTGGCTCTTGTTTTTATTGTGTTTCCGCATTGTATGGCTTTTGAGAGCTATTTTTACAGAGAGAGGCAAAGAGTGGAGCATCCTGCAGCAAGCAGTGGAGTTTCTCAAATGACTAAAGCTTTAATCCAGATTGACACAACGAGTTCAAAGTGTAAAATATATTAACACTTGTGATGAGTTCACATATTGAAACAGGGCTAAGTATGATGTGCAGAAAAAAGCAAAGAAAATATTGTGTGCGGAAAGATGGATGTGGGATTAGCCATGGAGAGTCACAGAAAGTATGAGAGGAAGTAAGTAGCATTCAGGTAGCTAGTGGTCATTAAATCCCTGCCATCACCATCTCTTATCCCTATCAGAGTCTGTTGTTGTTGTTGTTGTTGTTTTTAGGGTCTTATAGTTATTCCATTTCCAGAAGATCGTATCGGTAAACTTACGTTGCCTACGTAACTGAGTCTTCGCTAAGTCTTTCTCCACAAACACACACTCCATAGACTCTCATGCAATAGTTCAATTTTCCTTATTTTCAGGCTGGTTTTGTGGATTTGGAGCTAGTCACGTGTAAATGTTGGGCCTGGGGAACAAGTAATAGTGACACTCGTTCCCCAGAAAGGTTGAAAGGAGATATACGTTCGCCCAGTGCATTAGCTAATGATTAACTAGCATTAGCACTTTATTGCCATGCTTATACTGAGGTACTCTGAAGGTATACATGCTGCCACTCAGCTTGCAGCATTCATTCATTGACTTCTTTCTTGATCGCCAGGTGATGTATGGGATTACATTTACACTGTATTCTGTAGGTGTTTTTTTTTAGCTTCATTCTGTACTTGTTTAACCTGTTTTTTTGCTTCTGAATCAGTTTGACATCCTGGATGTATCCTTCAAATGCATATTGTAGACTCTTCTGTCTATAATGTGAAATTGTTTTTACAACAATAAATGTTTGTTTCAGGCAGTGCAGATAGCGACAGCCTGGGCTAATTGGCACATCTGACAGTTTGACAGAGTCGCAGCGAGTGGCGCGACTTATGCTAGCTAACAATTGTTGTAGCTTAAATTTGATTTGAATGACCAGGAGGGGGAAGTGTGGTTCACACAAGTATTACATATGGAACACAGACTTTAGATTGCAATATTGGATATATTTGCTGAAAATGATATTGATAAGTTAAGTATGAATGGAGGACATATGAATGGAGGCCTCCAGAATGCCTGTGCATGCCCATGGCTTCCTGGGTAACAGTAGTTTGTTGAAAAACGCTCTCTGTATCTGAGTGATTTCAAACGGCCCAGCTCTCACGTGGTGGATGGTACTTGCTTGCTGGGTAACACTGCCTATTTTTCTGTAGTGTTTGATAGCTGCTCTAAGCTCTCCAGTGTTATTGTTAAGACAGACACAAGACTAAGTCTGAATGTCAGAAGTAAAGGATATAGATCTACCATTTACAACAAAAACACAAAACAGACCCATTAATTTATCATAAATGCCATCTATGTTTTCTTTGTTTTGTGCAACAAAAAAAAATCCAAACACTGTTTTAAACTCATAGAGACAATGAAACAACAGACAGAAGTTATACAATTTAAACTACCAGTCTGGAGATCAATACTTTCTGGCAGAGAGCGCAGTCACTGCATGGATTAAATAGTTGTCCCTCTACATGACAACATGGCAAAAAACTGCTCAGAAAAAAACCTTCAAGATTAGAAAAGAAATTTGGTCAATTGTGATTCTTTTATATAATTTTACATGATATCCAGTAACAACTCTTCAAAAAAAAAAGTAGAAAATCTATTTTTACAAGCCACTTTTGCTTTTCAATAGTGCTTTCTTTGGACACATAAACACATACTCCTCATTCCCAGATAAACAGAGGTTGAATTTGTTTTGCCCAGACAGTAACTCATCCATCAAAAGCAACAATGTTATGACAACAAGCTTAAAGTCTGAGGATCAATATTCTTCAAGAGAGCATGTGCGTGCAATTCAATAACACACGCAAATGAGAAGGAATACAGGAGAGCTTTGACCACCTGTTTTCAACAGAGAGCACCAAACCAAGACTTTCGATTGACCTCTGGATAATGTAAAATTTCAGTTTCCCTCTCAGAGATGTAAAGCAAATGATGCCAACGTGCAATGTTCAGTTGCTTGGA
Source organism: Clinocottus analis (assembly GCF_023055335.1). Classification (NCBI taxonomy): domain Eukaryota; kingdom Metazoa; phylum Chordata; class Actinopteri; order Perciformes; family Cottidae; genus Clinocottus; species Clinocottus analis. The sequence goes on along the minus strand of NW_027175931.1, from coordinate 9,159,591 downwards.
CGTTTATACTGACACAAGGCCTCAAGTGTGCTCATCAGCAGCATTATGAAGACAAGATAAAAGATAAAGCCTTGCAATCAATAGTCCAGCAGGGGAGCTCAGCCACCTTATGGATTTCATATCTGATCCTCTCCACCAGAACATAGTTTACAAGATAACTGAGCCGCAATAGCTTCATAAACAGGCCGGTGATTATTGTGAGTGATAGTGTATTGTGTGCTGTGCTGTGTGTGTCTGGCTGCTTGTGAATGAGGCCATTCGTCCCTCTGTCTGTCTCCTTCTCCTGTCTGCCTCTAGTCCCTCTTTCAAAAAAATTGCCTCAAGCAGAGAGGAAAAGGGGGCTTCTGTTGCACTCATTGAGGGGGAAAAAAAGAAGAAACATAGAGTAAAAAGAGCAAGAGAGGAGGAGAGTAGAAACAAGGGGCTCAGACAGTGACGAGAGAAAGAGAGTGTGTCTGCCAAGCAGACACTGCAGAGAGGAGAAGAAAGCACAAGCATGGGATGCTGAAGGGTTTGGGAAGAGAATGTGAGGAAATGCTGCCCTGCACATCAGCGAAGGATAAGACAGGACTGGAGTAGTCCTTAGATGCTCTCACAGCTCTTTGTGTCGTGTGCACCTATGTTGGAGTTGAATGTGCACACAAGCACAGCGCTGCCTCAAAGGACATTCAGAGAATGAAATTTTTCAGGCACCTGTGTCTGGATACAGGGCTGAATATGGGGTCAGAGCGGGTTATACTGGTAATCTGGCACTCCGGGCATTGTCTTGGTGGGCTGACATGCCTTTTGGGCTGACGCTACCGCCTTCTTTTTTTTTTTGTCTGACCATGACCGATCCACAAAACAAGCAGATTGGCCCACTGGTATATTATTCTTAAATGTCACTGGGCAGGCCAAACCACATCTCCCCGTTTGTGCTCAGGGCCTTCATTAAACAACGCATCTGCAAAAAAAAAAACAAGTGCGAAAATAGACAAAACACAAGGGCGGCGTAGAGAAATAACGGTCCACAAGAAGACAGACCCTTCAGGCAGCATTGTCAGGGGGTCCAGGGCTACAGACCAGAATGTTTTCTGAACATTTTAGCAACTTGCTACTCAGAGTAAACTCAGTGAGCGGCTCCTCTGGCAACATCTCTTTCTTAACGCTCTTGTCGGGCACACATAGGCAGGAGCAGGTTACTATGGCCACAGCCATAAACATTGGCAGGTTATGTTGTCATAATGAACGTATATGTGTGAATGTGAAGAAGAAGCACAAATGCCAGGGCCGCTTCTTTGTCCATGTCCTCTCCCGGGCCAGAGGTTAGGGACAGCAGGCGAAAAGGCTTCTGGGTAAAACTGCCACACTCCACTGTCGCTTCTTTATTCTCTTTGATTTCATCTTCCCACCTGTCCTTCACCTCCTCCCCTCCCCTTCTCCTGCAGGCCCTGTCCCTCAGGCGGCATGAATAAAGCTTCTAAGAATAAGAGTACTGATTGAGGAAAATGAGGGCAAGTACCCAAGAAAGGAGGAGGGGGCAGCGTGGCCAACTCTATGGCCGTTGGTGTTGTCGCAGTTGGTGAATATGCTAATAGTTGCTGACACATGGCTTCCTCCCTTGTGCAATCAAATGAGAAGGAAAGGAACTCTTAAAAAAGAAAATCATCAACCTCCCAACTGTGCAAGGACTCAGTTTTCACTTGAGGATGATTCAAAAATGATATTGTTTTACGTTTGGCTGCGATGGTTTGATACATGAGGAAGGTGGCAGGAATGTAATGGCTTCCACAGTTTGTTGTTCACGAGGCTGATTAGGATACAAAAGGGATGATGCTGGCATTGATCCTCACTCAAGTATCCAACTGGCTTACACATTATTATTATTTTCGTGAGCAGGATTCTTTGATAGCTCATTTACTCTTTCTCTCTCTCTCTCTCTCTGATTGTTTCCCTCTATTGATGTATTTACTGAAATAAAACCAGTCTTCAGATACGTGTATATTTGGTGCCACTAGCAAGAGCTTTACCACTTATATTTACATCGTTACATTTTCAGAAACAGTGTCCTCTGATGGTTCATTGACCGTGTGCAGTTGAGAGGCCACATACAGGCTGCCGAACCTTATTAGCGGTCTTTGTTGGGTGAGTATGCATCCTGAGAAGAAGGCCTGCACACACGACTAAGGAAACAGTACATGTGCTATGGTTTTATGTATTAAGTTATTATTATTGATTTATTTAGCTACTATAATTCAGTCTGTATTTTCTGGAAGCCCATTTCCGCCACAAAAAAAAAAGATTAGGACCAAAAAAAAAAAAAAAAAACAAGGAGCAGAAACAAATTAAGACATTTGTTGTTGACGAAAATGAAAAAAACATCGAAGCAATATGTTATTTCATCACTTTGGTTTTACACGGCCTTCATTTAAATGTAAATATGTATTGTTCATACAACACAACAAGTACAAGTCACATAATAGTCCAATCTTGTTTTAATTCACGTATTCTTTTAATTTAACATTGCAAGCACTGTTTTATATTCAAGCGCTCTTGTTATTTACCAAAGGATAGCTTGGCAATGTCAACCACCCGTAGGTCTATTGATGGGTTACTTGAAAGTCTTCCTGCTTTCGCAAGTTAAGGAAATTACAGTTAAAATGAAAACACACGCAGTTGTAATAGTAATAATTCATGTGATATTCATGTTCTTAAAAATGGTCAGTGGAAGGACAACAACGTACTTTGTGTGTATATATATAAGCTACAATTATATTTAGGATGCCACTGTAGTTTTGACCATTACTATCAGTAGTCAAGTTCCCATTTCTCTCCTGGAATTTCTTTTTGTCGCCTTTTTTCAAGTCAACGGAAAAAAGGCGACAGAAAAAAATATAAAAAGGTTTCCCTTTTTTTGTGGTCCTAATTATTTTGTTGTGTCGGAAATGGGCTTCCATAGAGTATTTCACATTTAAATATGTGTTTTATATTGTATTATCTGAATATACAGTACATATTAATGGGCCTGAAATGTTACTGCTAAATATTAAGTTTGTGGAATTTCTCTGCATTAGTCAACAGTGAAAATGGAGAGTGAAAAGAAAAGGGGGAGGGAGAAAATGACATGCAAAAGCGATTGAACATTGATGGTTCATTCGTTGGTTTATAACTGGTACTATCTCAGTCCAATGAGGCATGGATATGACCAATCAGCACTTCTGTTTCCTTTTCTGTGAAGTCATCAGGAAATTAACACAGTTTCATGACATGTCATTAATGTCTCAAGCTCATCTCTCTTAGCGCAGCACATTACGTGGAACATCAGACTTGTCTGGCAGAGACAATCACACATACACAGTGACAGAGTTGAGTCTAGTTGTTGCTCCGAGAGGCATCACCCACAAAACCCACAAATTGCTTGGAATTGGAGCCTATTACACATGTGGCAGTCTTAAGTAGACAATTAAAATGAGAGGCAAGTTAAGTATGATGCTTCATGTATGTACTCCATAATAAAGTACATGCATCTGTCACAACATTATGAAAAAATGTCAGATAATTGACCACGAGCAGAGAATCCTTGGAGTGGAGCTCAAATATATGAGACGTTATTGCTTAATATGTTTCAAAAAGGCCTCCAATATGTACTTATTTTATAACTTTTGCCATTAAACTAAACAATTAAGGAAGTAGGAATGAATAAGGTTTTGTGCATCAAAATGGTACTTGACCATGGCCTAATAACAGCAGGGTCATCTATTCCCTTTGTTTTGAACTAACTCAAATCAGAAACAAAATTTATTGGCGGGCAAAGATGACAACGGCTGCAAAACACGTTTGAATACCATTCTTAGGAAATAGGTAGTTTACTCTCTGACATCCAGAAAATATAAGTGTCACCATGGCAAAGGATATTTTTTTGTTAAACATTCAATCAACAACAAGAATTCCAGCCTTTTATAAGTTGTGCCCTTTAAAGAATAAAACAATGATCGTTTTCATGGCGACACTATTCAGAAAATGTCCCGAGGACCTGCGGTCACTGAGGCCTGTTATGACTCCAGCAACGCTGAACCTGGAAAAAAGAGGCTCAAGGCAAAACTGTAGCTTAAGTATATCCGCTCATAGCATGCACACACACACATACACACACACACACACACACACACACACACACACACACACACACACACACACACACACACATCGACAAACAGAGCGACATATACTATACTGACAACGTAGAAACTTTGCCTCACCAATTAGGTCTGCAGCCACAAAGATAGAAGGGAAGAGGGAGGCAGGGAGAAGATAATAGAAAAGCAGAAGGAAACTGCATGTCACCTGCCATAGTGCTGGGCTGCGTACCCGGAGGACACAGTCCTTTAAACAGGGCTAATCTGTGTGTGTGTGTGTGTGTGTGTGTAAGGAAGAGAGCGAGAAAGAGCGAGAGCAAGAGAGAGAGAGAGAGAGAGAGAGAGAGATGTGACAGAGAGCCTTTTTACTCCAGTCATCTTTAAGCATTACTAACAGTAGCTAAAGCCCTGCGGGCCTGTCCGGTACCCAGTCATTCATCACACGCACACACATGCACGCACATGCACGCACATGCACACACACATGGCTGACATCAGAACCATTCATCACAGCAGACAGGGGGAGAAGGGGAATAAAGTAAGGAAGGGAGAAGAAGCTCACTCACTATGCTAGACTCATACTGCATATAACTATAGCACTTTCATCTCCCTTTGAAAGAGCGATCACACAGACAAACCTGCAGAAATCGCTGATTCCCGATGTTATGGCACCCTTGGCATGCACTCCTCTCTTGTGATGGGCTTTCATACTTTTCTTGCAGCTTTGGAGCCATGCATAAACCTTCAAATAGTCTCAGCTTGTCAATTACACACAACGTCCTGACAGCCCCAGGTGCTTTAATCTATTTTTCCCCAACATGGTATACCGATATGCATTTGTGAAGAAGATACTTCTATTGGGACTCTGTGTGATCTCTAAGAGTGCCAACACATCATGATGAGTTTTTTGTACGGCAATCCTACAGAAAGATAACTATGGCATAAGTCCATACATTATAACAGAAGTGTGCATGTATCTGGAACTGCTGGGACTATAGAGAATAATAGTTAACACATAATGTTATACTTTATTGTTGTTGTTGTATCAAACAGTATACAGAATAGTTGGCATTAAGTTTATGGAAGCTCTTTGAGACAACAAAGTCTCCTAAAAAATAATATTCAAAATATGTTTCTCTTGACATCGACATATAATTCTTTCCTAGTCTGGCAGGACAACATAATTTGTTTGTTCTATCTATAATTGTTATAATTTACTGTTGGAAAAATAAATCCATGCCACTACCTGACAATTCCAAAGGTTTAGGCACAAACTGCGAAACATCTGATTTCGTCCTTTGCTTTTTTTTCCTTCCTCAAGCACTAGAGGGTTTAGTCACGTGAACATAAACAAATATTGTTTTTCATGGGAGGGGAGTCTTAAAACTTCAGCTGGAAATTGTGCCAACTTTGAATGCATCAGTGAGGATTTGTGTGCAAAGTCAAAGGTAGTGCTGCATCTGGTGTGCTTTCCACTGGGGAAACAATAGCTCAGCTTTACACTCCTAACACACAGCAAGTCGAGGAAGTACCTGAGACAATGAGTTGTACTGGTCTAATGTCCAGTATTGAATCATCCAAATGTTGTCCATCTTATTTTAAAGATTATTGGTAAGTATTGACCACTGACTGATGCAGGACAATGCAGTGTAACGCAAGGAGAAGCTGTCTACCTTTGCCTGGTGTTGCTATAAAAAGGCAAAAATATCTCCCACTGTCCTTGTCTTTTCTAGTTTGACTGTAACATTTAAGGGTAAACAATAGCTGGACATGAGACAGAGAGAGAGAGACAGAGAGAGAGAGAGAGAGAGAGAGAGAGAGAGAGAGAGAGAGATGTAAGAGAGAGTGAATTGAATGTGAACGTGGTGTCTGCAGGAACCAGCGGGATGAAACCGGAATACTCTTCAGGTAAAAAGGATATCCGGGTTCAACAGTGTGTCTTAATGTGTGTGTGTGTGCGCGCGTGTGTGTGTGTGTGTGTGTGTATTATCTTAACCACAAGGAATGGCGGACTATTACTTAAAAGAACGTTCAACAAGTTATAAAACGACTCCCTCATCTCTAGATATATGTGTGTCTGAAACACACACATAAATACACACTTACACACTCACATGTGTTTATTTGTGTATGGCTTCCAGCTGAGCTGGTCCACGGTGATTGAGTGCGCTCACAAGATAAACAGAGCAGTGATTTAACAGAGGAAATGACATCCCGCACCCATTTCTCCTGCTGTCTCACTCTTCACCTCACCATTCCTCATTCTTCTTTCAGACCATCCGTCTCATTCTCCTGCTCGCCTCCTCTGTCTTCTTCCACCATCAAATTGAATTTGACTTGTTTTGATATGATTTGGTCTATTCAATTCAGTTCAAAGCTTGTCAATGTCGACTGGCTCATCTTATTACAACACAGGATATGCTTGGACGGCTGTGGCTTCGGAGGTAGAAGCAGTTGTCCACTGACTGCATGATTGTTGGTTCAATCCCCTGGACCACATGTAAAACGGTCCTTGATTAAGCAAGACCCTGAATCCCTAATTGCCACTAATGACCAAGCACTGCTCTGTGTGTGAATGAGAATAAATCTGTTAGTCTCTCTATCTGCTCAGGTAGAAAAGTAGAAAAGTGAGTTCTGGCACTACTAGATATGAAGACAAAGTGTTGCACTACACTGTTTTGGCAAAATGTAAATATGCTCAAGTGAAATACACTGAAGGGGAGAAAGAGAGAAAATGCCATGTATGAAATTAAAGTACTATTTCAGTAAATGAATGTACTAGTTGACTCACATGTCTGCATGTGTGTTGGCCTCCTTCGCTGGCCTCTTTACCTCATTTGCATTGAAAAAGATGCGTAAAGTGCTTAGAGCTGAGCTTAGTTTTACCTAATGTGGTGCAATGTGATTAAAGTAAAAAAAAAAAAAAAAAACATTTTCCCAAAAGAACTTAGTGCTTCCAATGTTCTCATATTATCTCACAGCAACAGTGAATATCATGACTAGGACTTACCCCGAGCATCTGCTGAGTGTTGCTGCTAGTTAGAACAAATAGGCACTTGGTGGATACAAGCCCTAATTGCGTCATATCTCATATGAGGAGCAAAGGCAGCGATTTAATTAGGGGAACCAAATCACATTTGTTTGTATTTATTCCAATTCAGTGGTATGCCTCCTGCTCCTGTCGACACTGAATCTCTGGAGTGTTGTTCCACAGCTGACCCTGCAGTCTCTGATCGGCCGATGGAGATGAAAGTTGCATGTCCGTTGCGCTACAAGCTTGTATATATTTGGATTAATTGTATATTAGAAGGTTCCTGTGTGGTTTCTCTACCACATTTACAAGATACAAAGAAGGGTCCCTGTTTATGTTGTCTATTTAATAGCATGATGTTGTTTTAGCACAGTTTTATTTTACTTGTTTAATTCAATTATGTGCAGCATATGTCATTTGGACATTGGCTGTACAATGTACAGTTAGCGCGAGAACAATTACTTACCACCCACACTGATCTCTCCACGTAACAAATTGTGGATTGAGGTGTAACCAAACATAATGTATGGCTTACATTTAAATAAAATGCCACAACAATACGTAATGAGCATATGTAATAGGATAACTTGGAAACCACTGTAGATACAGTCACACGGTGTAATGTGCAGCAGGTGGATCAGTATTCTAAGACATTTTCACTTGTGACTTTGATGTGCACAACCAAACTTCCAACATTGGGAGTCAGCGTTCTCCTTTAAAACCAACAACCAGACTGTGGCTACTGTTGATGTCTCTGCTGAGCTTCCAGCCAAACACAGATTGCTTTAGACAGAAGGTTTTGGAATCCAAAACAAACACATTAATCATTAAAGAAAACTTGTGAACCAACTTGTCTGGTAATGACATAGCACTTCCAATGCTAATGTGGTTGTCAAGTACTAAAAGGAGCTCCAGACATGAGGGAATTAACCGGGGAAATTTGTTTTAAAAAATGTGGATTAGCATGACAGATGACACTAATTAGCAAGTTAAAGCTGCATAATCTTGCATAATCTGCATGATTATAGGGGTGACTAGTTTATGTTTCGGCAATAACCTACAAATAGTCTCATAGATTATGACAGGTAATAACGGTAATTGAGTTGATTCAACCAGTAATTTCAGGGGAAAATGCAGACGTAAAGTCATTATTGCTAGAGCAAATTATAGATCTTGTATTTATTTGGTGTTTTTATTGTCCCTTTGTCAGACTTCTACATCACTGTCAAAAGTGAATCAGATTTAGATGCATATTGTAGGTGAGTATGCCTTTTTCATATTGTAGTATGTGGGGGTAAAGCTGCATGTACCATGGCAGTATATTTACTGGCATGCATTATATTTTATTTTGGTTTCTGCATTACTATTAGTTTTATTGTGTTCTACGTTGTTCTCCACACTTTAATGTGAATGTTCAAGATAGTGAGTTACACTGTATGTATGATTGGTGGTTTTCTCCCCAATGATTTTTACTAGATTGGTCTGTCACAAGCTGAAGGTATGCCTGTTAATGCCAATGTAAATGCCGAACAAGACAATATTTGCTCTTCACAGACATCTGCATATATTAGAAGACTGATTAAAAAGTATATTTGAAACGTCAAACATGTAGCCTGTAGTTTCTTTGAAAAGGAAAATATCAGGTGGTAATTGAATTCAGACTTTGACATTTCATCTTACTTCTGTCTGTTTACCAAAATTATGATTACATTGATTTATTAATTGCCATACACCAACTGTCAAAACTGCCATTCCTAGACCAGTGGTTCTCAAGCGTTTTTCAGTGATGTACCTCCTATTTTTCAGCCAAGTACCCCATAACCAGCGCAGTCATTTTTTGGATGAAAATAATATGTAATACACAGTGCTGTGCCGTCAATGTCTGATTTAATATATAATATATCCAATTCAGTTTATGAACGTACACCATGTTATTGGATATTTATTAGATAACACTTTTTAAAAGATTTTTTAATGGATGCTAATTTGAAATAGATTTTTTTAAATCTCACATACCCCCATTTGAGAACCACTGTGACATTAGCATAGAAAACAGAAAAGCATTGATCTTGAAGTTTGGTCACAAACATATGAATACTAAGCACATGAATCGTGGTTATGTGCAAAGGCCTTTAGCTACAGCATGTTGAGGGCTTATGATAAAGGGTTGTTTCAAAGGAATGCTTAAATTCATATTACTTAAATAAATATTAGCATTAAATACTTTATGTTAAAATGCAATGAAATGCATATCAATGTAATAAGTTATGCAAAATGTAATTTTTTATTTACATGTATTTGCAATAGCTTCTAAATCTTGCAGTGTTAATTTTTTTCTATAAAAGTTTTTCACCTAATGCTTAAGGATTCATGCTACTATCAAACTGAACTGTTGGACTTGTAGCACTGTCGCTAAGAAAAGAAGTAAAAGGAAAACTATTTTTGGTTAATTAGTAGAATCTTCAAGCCGATGCTTCAATCTCTTTCAAGTGGGGAAGCTGCATGTATTCTTAACCTGACACCGACACAAACACACTGATTGATTAAAAGTTAGCGTGACGTAATCAGCAACATCCCCAAATAAAAAATGCCACATGTATCTGTTGCTGCATGTACTTGTTTTGAATTTCTGAGACAAATTGTGTCTCAAGGCTCAGCAAAGCACAGCTGAATAACCACACATTTAAATGAGAGAAGGTGCAATGAAGAGGCGGATGCGAGTGTGTTAGAACACAAGATGTTTTCCTCTCATTGTTTCTGTGAGTTTCCACAGTTCTGCCCTGAGTGTGAGTACACTCTTAGTCCACCTGGCAGTCTCCATGCACAGACACACTGTAGGGTTGCAGCACAGCAAACAGTATTTGTCCAGAGGCAAAAAGTCAACCTCTGCTGATGAAAGTTAAGGACACACACACGCATGCACACACACACGCACACACACACACACACACACACACACACACACACACACACACACACACACACACACACACACACACACACACACACACACAAGTACGCATACATGCATGCAGGCACTTTCAACGTCACTGAGGCTAAGAAGGTAGAGCGGGTCATCGCTCAATCAAAAGATAGCAGGTTCGATCCCTGACTCCGCAAGTCCTTGTTGATGTGTCCTTGCAAAACACTTAACCAAAAATTTCTCCCAAAGGCCAGGGAAACAGTGTGTAAATTGGGTCTGAATGATTAGTTAGTCCTAATGGACAGGTGGAACCTTGCGTGGTAGCCATCAGTGTATGAATGGGTGTCATTGGGTGACTGGCATGTCATGTAAATGCTTTTTGAGTGGTCAAAGGCCTGGAAAGGTGCTGTGTAAGTACAAGTCCATTTACCATTTGTATGCTCATGCATTTCTCTTGAGACGGACCACCATAACCTTGGATGAACTTACTAACACTTCACATCATCAATTATATACTGTATGTTGTTCGAACATACACATGGAAAGCACCATTAAACAAACAGATATTCTCTTGAGACTTGGGCACACATAGTCAGAGTTAAGCCAAGGTCCAAACCATGAAGGTACATGAAGGCAGTGGCGGGCCGTATAGGCGGACTCGGGGGAAAAAAAGGGTCCCATGAGTTACTGTCACAGACGGACCCACTCAATACATGGTACGTTCACACAGTCCGCCACACGGCACTACCAGAAAAAAAAGGAAATGCCGTGAGCAACCGTGGGTCGGTACACGTGCCCCGTGAAGCCACACAAGCGGAAAGCTTTGCCGAGCAATGCACGATAACACAGCACCTCTCAGTCGGACACCTCAAACCTTGTTGTGCGTCCTGACCAACCCAGCCCCGTAAGACCTTCTGGGATTTCCCCGCATCAACAAGAACCACGCTTTGTTATAACGCAACTCACAATTACACAGCGCCTCTTGTTCGGTTGGGCACACCGCGACGCAGCCCCCGGGTCATCAACAATGCATGTTCAAATCAGAACTAGTCACATTTAGTTATAACAAACCAATCCAGACGCACATAACCCACTTTGGGAAAGGGGTCATCAGTAAGTCCTGAGATTCCAGGTTCTAGGTTCGACGCTAGCTACACTGACCAATCACAGGGCATGTTGATGGTCACGCGGGCCCTGTGACCAATCACACGTCCAGACCCAGAAGACTGTTCCATGTATTTTAACCAAGCTGCTCTTTCATAGAGGAAGACTGGTGAAATGTGATTGGATAAAAATGTTGTTAACCAGGTCATACCAGAGCCAAGCCATACCAGAGGCCTGAAGGAGCAGAGGAACAGATGACGACAGCAGTGCAATGAGAAAATAAGCTAAAAGGCAAAAAATAATTATATTACATGTAATTATTATTATTATAAAATAGCTATAACTTTGTGGTTCTGTTGAGGCCACCAGAGAAGGCTTAGAAGGCTTAGGAGGCCTTGACGGCCCAGCACTGCATGAAGGACAAATCCAGCGTTTCCCTTTCCGGCCGAAGCCTTCTAAAAAAATGTATGTTGTTGAAATTCTTGGGCTGCCGACATAATCATTTTGAACTGATCTCTCAAACAGTGAACCGAAAATGTCCTTGGTTTAGGAGTACAGATTCATGTTGCCCTCGCTTAGTGAAGGGATAATGGATTGGCTCCAAAAGTCTTGCGTACAGCCCTAAAGGTTGTTGCATGCTCTTCAACCCCCATTCTTTTACAAAATATCTCAATTTAAAGTCTAGCCTTTTGCTGAGGCTCTCATCCGTATAATTACAATGAGTGAGCAGGTAGAGTTTCAATCTGATGGTCAAGCAGTTCAGCGGCAAGAGACCAGTGGCCTACGGTTGTTATAATAAAATAATATGAGGTGACTCTGGTGAATCAAGCATAAAAACATGTTTAAATGTCAAAGTATACCTATTGTGGCAGATTATAATATAGAGAAACAGGGCTCAGACCAGAGGATGGCTGATTCAAGTGTGGTTCGGGGGAAGCAAAGATAGTGCTATAACTTCCACCAACCACTGTTGAGGTGCCCTTGAACAAGGCACTCAATATGCTTCAGTGGAGCTGTTTCTGAAGCCAGTAAAAAATGACAAAGAAAGGTCATGCAAAAAAGCTTCCAATGAATGGCAAAAAAAGAGAAAAGAATACTACGTTACCATGTATCAATCACAGAATCGTTAGAAATGCACAAACGTATAGATAAAGACAAAGTCAACTATCATAATCCTCAATTTTCTATAGAAACAGTTATTCCAGTGAACTTTACACTTTAAGTTGAGATGTAAACACACTACAGTTTTGCCAAAGTGATAAACTATCATATGACAATTCTTGCAGTTTTTAAAAAGACCTTAATCATTTCCACCAGAATGCACACGTACATATTACATCTGCAAGATGTATAAATAAAGTGCAGCGATTGTGCAGGTTTTGTTTTCTCTGCGTTTTTCTGTGATTTATTTTTCTTGGGTAGGGAATCCAACACTGAGGATTTCCCCCGTGAATACAGTGAACAATAGTTCATCAAAGACACACAGCACCAGCATGTCATAGTTAAAAGATAGCTCGGGTTTACTCCTTATCTATATATAACAAATCATATTCAATTCAGCTTTTACAGCTTTCTTTGTCCATTTTTGTATTCAATACTCTTATCTTTTGCTTCTAAATTGCAAAGCTAAAGTCAGTTGATTGCTCATTTCTACCAGATAACTAGTGTTGCTATGTTGTACAAAACACAGCAGTGGCTCAGGTCAGTCTCCCTGAAGCAGCTACTATGCTATTTACATAAAACACTGGGCTTATACTCTATATACACACATGTGGAAATAAACATTCAGAGCCTTA
>NW_027175931.1:9096622-9141622 GCF_023055335.1 Clinocottus analis | reverse complement strand
AGAAGTATTTAGATGTGAAGTAAAAGTAGCAATAACAGGGGAAATACCGACACTTGACAGTGCTAATGTTAGCTGCAAAGTATGATGTGCTAGGTCCCTCTCTATAGCATTAGTTTTGGGGCGTGTGAGGGAGGGCATGTCAGTGTCCACTTGTTACACGCTTTTCCACATAACTTGGTTAGGTTAAAGAAAAGAGCGCGGTTGATGTTAACTGACGAACAACGCACGTCACTACAGAGTGGTTAAGGACTTACATGGCTCACGAGTGAAAAAACAGAGCAACAATAACCACTTACATGACTGAGGGCTCTTATTACTTACTTATTTCTTACTTGTTTATATAAAAAAAATATATACTTTCACTTGTATCATTAAATGTTCTTTGTTGCTGCTGCTGCTATTGTTGTTGTTGTTGTTGTTGTTGTTGTTATGATGCACCTTCCGCCAGGACAAATTCTTCGTTTGTAAAAACTTACTTGGCAATTAAAGGGTTCTGATTCTGATTCTGCTGTGACGAATGAATGATGGGAGAAAATATTGAAGTTTACTTTTAGCTTTTTGCAGATGACACAAACAGCTGATTCTTGGACAAAAGACCTGTCTCTGTTTGACTCGTCCACCTCACCTCCACTCGCCCCGTGTGGAAAATCTCGCTCTGTAGTTCGGACCGACTAATAATGATGCCTGTGGGTCTACATTGGAGTTAGTTGAAAGCCTGATACGACGGTTTCAGATGCCATGGGGCCAACTGTCGGTATTTGACGATTTGGTAGTTTGACCAGGTTGACTTGTTAAGATAAGAAGGCAGACACAGAGTGCTCAGGGGTAAAAATAGAAGCAATGGAGGGTCCATCCATCACTGTGACTGTCTGAAGGGCTGGATCGATTGTTTGCGTGTGCTCGTGTGTGTGCATGTTATTTGATGCACTCCACTACCTCAGGAAGAAGAGTTTAAATCTGAGTCAAACTGTGATGTGACTTTTGAAACGTGGACACACTCACACGCGCACACACCTACCCGAACGCACATGAACACACACAGGTAACCAGTAAGCCCGAGGAGATAAATACCAATGCTGTCAGAAATAAATTGACCTCCAAGGCCAGTAAACACACAGACAACAACACGTCCATATAGACACAGCATCCGCCTCTCTGTCAAGCATAAAGGTTAGATTACCTGCTTCAACCGCATTGCTAAGTATGTTTGTGTGTCTCTCCTCATGTGTTCCTACGTGCCTGCCATGCTGGACTCTTTATGTGCATCACCCCACATGATAATCACCACATAGTGCATAATAAATTATTTTCCTTTATTTCCATTAGAGACATTCTCTCTCTTCCCGCTGCTGCTCTGATCCGTGTAACAGCTTCTTTTTTTTTTTTTGCTTCCTCCTCTGTCTCTTCCTATTTGTAAGTGTGATGAATTACCTACTGGTTACCTAAGAATCTATTAACCTTGCTGAATACCAATTGGCCATTAGGGATGGATTGGTTCAAGGCAGACACTTGAGGCTTGGGAAAATCTCTGTGTTTTAGATGAGCGGACACAGATTCAAACAATGTGTCGACCAACATGCACGTGCATGCACACCCACTTACAGACGCTACGTTTCTCCAATTAAAGGCACAGGGAACAGAACTTCAATATACAACCATACATTGACTGAACCTTTGCTGGGGATGTTTTGTGTGAACTCCTAAGTGTCTCTGTGTGTGTGTGTGTGTGTGTGTGTGTGTGTGTGTGTGTGTGTGTGTGTGTGTGTGTGTGTGTGTGTGTGTGTGTGTGTGTGTGTATGTGTAAAGGTCATGGCTCTCATCTCTAAGTGTGCCTCGGTGAGAAGCACCAAGTGGCAGCACTCATCAATATTAACTAATGCCCTTCCTTTCATCCACATCATAAATCCATGGAAACAAACACATAGAAGGGTTTGGGGACGAGTTGTCTTGGGTGTGTGTGTGTGTGTGTGTGTGTGTGTGTGTGTGTGTGTGTGCGCGTGTCGTTCCAGTTTGTGGCAATGGAGGAGACGGATAAGTGAAAACAAACAGTAGGTGACAGATGTGAAGATGTGGGTGAAGTGATTGCTTCAGCAGCTGATGTGTCCATTTGAGTTTTAAAAAAAAAAAAAACCAGCAGTACTACGCGCACATCACAGCTTTTGTCCCACACTTAACAGCTAATGAGTAATGAGATGGAGCAATGACACAGGTGTGTGCGTGTGCAAGAGTCATAGAGAAAGAAAGGGAGGAAGGAAGCATTGTAAGCGAGGTGAAAAAAAACAAGAGAAATTGTGTCGCAAGACTGAAGGAAATTGAAGGTGAGAAGTAAACTTGGGAACATGTTTGTTTTTGTGAATATGCACGAGTGCATGCTTGTGCTTATAAGCGTATAAAAGGCAAACTGAGAGGAAGGAAAAAGACAAGGAGAAAGAATGCAAATGAAAATCCTTTGATCAGAACATGAAAACAACAGCAGCAAAGCTGAGAGAGTGAAGAACAACAAAAAGACGTCACAGACAATTACCGCGAACATGGCTCCATCCAGCATAAACACCCCTGTGTTTGCAAAGGCGATGGGTAACACTTAAAATCCGCTGTCATCTCTTCTCGTGCTTTTCATCTGCCAAACGCCAGAGTGAAAAACAAACACAGAGAAAAACAAGACAGTTCCTTCTCTATCAGCTATCAGGCCCACAGGGAAAACAGAGGTCTTAATGAAACATATTAGACTGAAGCAAGGCAGCTAAGGCTCTTACGGTGTGTGTGAGTGTATATAAGTGGGTAGGTGTGGGTTAGCGTGTGGGTTAACACAGTCAGCCTTTTATCCCAATGAAGTTAGATTCATTGAGACGTGCATGGTCCGTCCTTATTATTCACTGTACGTTACTACTGAGGCGTACTCGAAGAAGAAAAAAAAGCAAGAAAAAACAATGCTGAATAAATTTCCACATGGAGAAAAAACAACCTCCATCCTAATGACTGACATTTCCCATCTGAGCCATTGAACGTTTTTTCTGAGTGTTACTGTGATATCGCTCAGCTGAACCAGACAAAACACTGCAGCTTGTTGTGGGAGGATTTCACTCAACCAGCTTCAGGCTCGCCAGTCTGTAAAACCTGCAACAAGACTGTCTCACTCTGCCACATCTTGCCTCAAGAAACTGCAGACCCACAAAAATTAACTACATTATCAGTGCAGGTGTAGTATAAGTATGGTAAATGGACCCGTACCTGTCTATCGCTTTAATTAATAGTCTTTCGACCACTCAAAGCGCTTTAACACTACATTATTCACCCATTCACACACTGATGAGGAGAGCTACCATGCAAGGTGACACATCAGGATTATCAACCATTCATACTACAGGAGCAATTTAGGGTTCAGTGTCTTGCTCAAGGACACATTTACTTGGGTTGGCGGAGCCGGGGATCGAACCGCCGATCTTCTGATTGAAAGACGACCCCGCTCACCACCGAGCCAATATCAGGGCAAAATATTGCCACGTAACATTTTTAAGTCCAAACATATGTGTGACGTTATTGATCTTTAAAAACTCATTGATAGTTAGTGCCATAGCTGGCTCTGTTGGCTTCACCGCATAGTCAAAGTTAAAAAATCTAAAATCTGATTTATGTATTTTCGCAGTAGACACACCCAGCTATCACCATTGCTTTGAGATCCTCTTTTATGCCCTTTGATGTCTCAACGCCCACTCATGTTGATATTATGAGACTGAACAATTTGGACTCGCCGTGATGTTCTTGGTTCTTCATAAGTTGGCCATAATTGTTGAGTCTAATGTTGCCTACAGCACTATCTTTGGAAAAAAGAACATTTACTGCTGTTAAAAAAAAAAATAACTTTCACGATTGGCGAGTGCAGTGAGACGGCCGTAGACTTTTTAATGAAACAAGTAAGACATACTGAGAAACAGTCTGTTTTATTGTGCCGCTAAATTAAATCAGATCACCTGAAGCAAATGTGTGGATTCATTGCGGCGTCTTCTAATTATATCGCTTGCTGTTTGGTCATTACTGCGGACGCTCGACTAAAATGATGCAACAAACTGATTCTTCATGGAGCGCTTACAGCCCTCCAAATAAGCCACTATGCAAGCATGCACGTATACACACAGAATACCGTTCAGCATTTGGCCGTCACTGGACCAGAAAATTAAAAGGTTTGGAAGCTCCTGAGATTCACTGAAAATATTAATCAATAACTCCAACTAGAATGATCGCCTTGTGATTGTGTGCTTCTAGCAACCGGTCGTGTTTCAGTGTACTTCCGCGTCTGTCTATTTGTCTGAAATTGTCATAATTAGCATTTGTATTCCAAATGTATGGCAATGTTGTTTTCTTCCATTCCCCTTGTTTTCTCACAGTGAGCTTTGACCTTTGACCGCCAAATTTGAATCACTTTGTTTTGTGCCAATCCAAAAACATAATGCCTCCAGCTACGGCTGTCCAACAACAGTTATCCCATTTGCGAGTGTGTGTGAGACAGAAGTCAGACACAGACTGATGTGATAACGTCTGTCAGTTGTACTTGACTGGATGAAATAAGGGCCATCTAATTGAAGAGGCAGCTTTGAACCTCTTTACCGGTGAAGCAGCCATCTGTAGAGCTTGCAGGCTCGGGTCTGATGACATTATGCATAGAAAAAAGCAACTTTGCTGCAATGCATCTCTGTATATATTGTTGCTCTTTTGTACTTTTCCAGTACCACTGTTGGAGTAAAAAAGTGACAACGCATAAATTGCAGCGTTATTGTTGACCGGTGAGAAACAAAATAACGATCTATGCTAAAGGTACCTGTAAATGGGTGGAGGTTAAATGCAGTTCCTTATTGCCATGGTATTAACACTGAACCTCACAATGGGTCATGATGCCAGGAAAAGCGTTGAGAGCGCCATCACGGTCATCCAACTCTTTCAGTATGCCAGTAACATGAATAAACGAAGGCTTGCTGCATTATAAATCTCCTTGTCCTGCCAGGGTTTCCAGATATCATTTCACTCTATTTCCCCCAGTGTGGCCATTAAGAAGACATATAACCATGTACAAATTCACCTATAAAGATGATGGTTCAGCGCTATTATTAAGAGTCTCAAATCATCTCGACGAAGCCATTCAGTGAAAGAAGTTAGCAAGAAAAAGGCACACAGAATTGCTGTAAGTGAGGAAGAGTAAAATATACGCACACAGCGGCAAATCAATGTGTATATGTGTCAGAGGGAGAACGACTGTAAAACATTGTATTGGTGCTTGTGTGTCTTGGTGGGTGGCGCTGAGTGGACCAGGCATCTATTTAATCAAAGCACCAAGCCTGGGCATGTGGGGTGAATGTAAAACACTGATGAACTCTCTAAAAGGGTGTGCATGTGTGCCTACGTGTGAGTCTTTATATACACCATTGTATTAACACCCATTTAATTAACAACTTCATCACAGCGGATGCGGTCATTTTCTTGTCAACTCAGGAATACAGACTGAAGGGTGTGTTTCCACTTGGCATCTTTCATGGACAGGAAGGTGCTAAGAAATGCTAAAAACAAGCCCCTGAAAACCACGGGCGAAACGAGCCGTTGGATTAATGTCAGTCAAATTTGACCTTTGATTGGTCAGCTTGTGAAGAAAAACTGAAAAGTCCAACTTGGTGGAACTTTTAGAATTACACTTGTAATAACTGTCAAGCCATTGAAAATTAATTGTTGTTTGGCTATACGAATTACTGTAATAATGCCAGAGTCTAAAAAGTATGACAGACTCACTGAGACTTGGAATTAAGCTCACCTATTTTACTACTGATAACAAATCAGGTTAAATAGCAGGTTAAAGTCATATGTCTAATGGTGAAACTAACCTAACCTTTGATTACACACAGCAAAGTTTGCAGATTAAATGTAAACCACCCTGACTGACTCACCACACTGGTTAGCCACCAAACACTTTATCAACAACGTTTATGCTCCTGAAGAGAATCATTTTCGAAGAGTGCCAGCAGTCAACATGAGAGCCGAGGTTACATTGAAGTGAATCGTTTATATTTTAAAAGAATGTCAGATTAATGCAAAGATTGGGATTAATGATGTGAAGACAGATAAAATGGGAACTTTTGTCATAGTGTAGGTTTAACTACCATTCCTAATCCAAATGCCTTATCGCCTTCAAATCTCTAAATGAATCAATGATGTCCTTTATGGACAACAGAGGGGCAAAACATGACGAAGAACTCAAGGAGAATCAGACTCCAACAGTTTGACTGAGTCGGGCTGCAAAGATAATCAGACGCACCCTCCATCTAAATGCAATCGGTGGCAGTCAATAACACATTAACAGTATTGATTGGGAAATTATTCAGTATGAGCTCTAGATGACGAATGAGGTTATGCATGACCGCAACAATCAACCACCCAAACCATCCCACCACACATCACAATCACTATCATTATTGCTGTACAGTAGGTACAGAATAGAACAACACAATATTGTATTCTACAATACAATCATTCATCATTTGTCTTCATTTTGGACTGGAAACTAGTTAAAACAGAAGTATTAACCAACATATCGGGACTCATATTAACAGCCGTGGCAGCACATCATTGTGTCTATGAGCTCTGGCAGACAAACCAGGCATTACCACCTCTTTATTACAACTCCTTCGCTCTCCATTTCTTTCTCCTTTGTCCCTAATTCACCTTATCACTTTCTGTCTATCTTCATCACGCTCTGTCTCAACAGCTTTTTTTCACCAAACACACACACACACACACACACACACACTCATATGTGCCCATGCACCTCAGTAACACAGGGTTTCACACATGCCTTCAGTAAGGTCAGCAATATCCCCATACATGCACATACACATGCATTCACAGTGGCTTTTGGTCATGCTAAACCATTTGCATTATTTTCTATAAGTCAGTGAATAGAGATAAATTAGTGAGGAACCCAGTGAAATAGTTTGCTTCTCTGGCTGAGACACAAGAAAAGATACACACATTGAGTATACACACAGGCGCAAACACAGCAAGGTATAAACTATATAATTACAGACCTACACAGCAACAGTATCAGCATATACTACAAAAGAGACCGACACTGGTATGCATGTCTTGGCAGGGAACCACAAAGAAAGATTGACAGCAGAAGGGGATATATGAATGTGTGACGCTGGGACAATAAACTAGGTTGTATTCCTCGGGGAATATGGAAAACGATGGGGACCAGGGATTTTTATGATCCGTTCACGCTTCCTGAATACTAGAATAGAGAGGAACTAGCCAAGGTCAGAGGCAGTACTCCCCATTCTAATTCGGAGCATTGCTCACCACCCAGAGCAAGAGTCAGGGATTAATTTAGAGATCCATTCACCACGCCTGTGGAGAGGAGAGAGACGGCAAAATATGACGAAGAATACAGGAGCCGAGGAAAGGAGAGAGAATCTGGGGAAACGGAGAGACAAAGGGGAGAAGTAACATGGAGGAGAACGAGAGAGATGGAACAAGTGAGAAGGCAAGTGGGCAAGAAAGAGAGGTTTCGATAGGGACAGACAGACAAGAAGTTGCATGTAGCCTGCGGAGAGCAGACAGTTCACATATAAGAGTTTCCTGTTCCTGTGTGTGTGTGTGTGTGTGTGTGTGTGTGTGTGTGTGTGTGTGTGTGTGTGTGTTTGTATTTTTTCTTCAGTCATAGATGAATACATACTTGGTTTATAAGTGATTACAGCAAGTATTTAGTGTATGTGGGAGTGACTCAAAAATTCCATCAAACCTGTTCATGGCAATGAAGGAACAGCCAGTGCAACAGCTCCCTGGGGACATTGTTATAACTAAACCACTGGCAGGTCATTGGGGTTCAGGTGGATATAGTAGAATTAACGAGAGCACCGCTTTACTCATCATTTAATAAGAATGACACCTGATGAGCATTCAATATGTACCTTCCCACTCCCACTGCTAAACAGTGAACAGAAATAGATGCAGCATGTTGTTGGTGGGAGGTAGTAGATGGACTATTAAGTGTTCAATCTGCAATGCAGAGGACAGGAGACAGAGAAACTAATTTGACTAATTAGACCATATTGTTAAATGGTCTAATGCAGTTAAATCCTGCATTAATACTTTCTGAGTACATACATTGTCAAAATGTATTTTACTAATGCTTCGTATTATACTGTATTGAATTTGTTCGCCCTGCCTAGTGAACAACACCAGTGGTCGATTTGTGAAAGTTTGAGGAGATAAGGAGGTGAAACAATACATGACACTTTCCCTAAATTGAGAGTGTTGCACCATAAAAGTGTAAATGATGGTATATGATATCATATAGCGAAATTTAGCTTCAGTGCAAAAGGCAGCAAACAAACTGATGAAAGTATTTTCATATTGAATATGCTTTCCCTTTAATCATTATAATTAACACAAACTGTTCATCCCCAAAACGATATAATTTTGTATTTTGTGTGCAAATAACTAAACTTAACATATGACACTGTTCAACGTAGCAACAGAACCTTCATCCCCTATCATGAACTGCCATGGCGATACAATGAGGAAGATGAGTGAGATAATTATACAAAGGGTTTCCTTTCAAGATGTGTTATCATATCAAAAGGGCAAACAACGCACAAACAAAAAAACATCTATCAACATTAAGCATTTAGACCAGTGGGGCATAAACAAATGTCACTCAGTAGATGTCAGAAAGCAAATAATCAAACTTCTTAAGTGATGCAAATACATGCAGAGAGCCCCAGCAAAGCTCCACTGCTCTAAGAAAGAAGCCAGACGAAGCAAATCCATCAAGTAAGGACATCTCACAGTCCTCGCAAACAATGAGTATGATTATGCCCATGATCTTCTTTTGTGATAACTAAATATAACCAAATCAGTTGCAATGCCTGGGTAAGTGATACTTCAAGAGGCCGGTCAGATTGAAGCAATGACGTTAAAGAAGCAAGAATCATCTTCATAAGGAGGAAAGATCCCAATTATTGAGAATAAGTAAATGCTTTTGGTGCAGAGAAGAGCAGGAAGACTACTAAGTATAAGGGTGTGGTGACTAGCTGGCAAATGTCAAATAAACGCAATTTCACTGAACATGGTGTTTCTATAAAACACTTTCCAGTGTGTCATGCTTGTTTGGTTGTAGTCTAAAGACACACATGTCACATGTAAAATAAGCCAAAGACATGTCCAAACAAAGGTGTTTAATGACTAACATTGGCTTTATGATCAACATTGCATTTAATGTTCCATAATCAGAGATGTTTTTCAGACATTGCAGGTTTCTATGATGTGAAATAGTAGGCTTGTTTTGTTTTAATATTTCCATTTTTAATATTCAAGGCATATAAATACAAGGCAAACACGTGTAGAATGCAGAGCACTTCTAAACTGCTGGCTGCCCATAGCCTTTTAACACTAACACCAGGTCGAGAGGAAGTTTGTGGGATTAGATCTAGACCCACAGAAAGGGCTGGCGAAAGATTAGCTGTCATCATTCGAAAGATCACAGCGGACACAAGTACCAACTGTTCCCTTCTGTTCTGAACACAAAGGACCCATTTTCAACTGCGTCTGCAATTGTAAGAGTGAGAGAGTAATTTTAGAGCTGTGCTATAATTTTGATGGGTAATATTACCTTTTTTTTGCAGATGGCATTGGTCATACAAAGTGGGAATAGATGTGAATGACAAGGACCAGCAGACTAAAAACAGTTTGTTCCCCAGAGCTGTGTCCTTATTGAACTCGGCCCCATGCTGACAACCCCTCCCTTATTTTCTGTATTGGTACTTTATACTATTGCACTTCTGGTTGGAAGCTAAACTGCATTTCGTTGCTCTGTACTTGTACATGTGTAATGACAATAAAGTTGAATCTAATCTAATATAATCTGAAGAGGAGCAAAAGTATTTTTATAAAAGTGTATCGGCCATAATGATTCGCGACATTAACCACCAACATTGCCTCAAAATGACTTGCAGTCAAAACTTTTGTATTTAGTGTTATTAAAACGTACTTAACAATGTCTACAATTTAAAGTTTCAAATTTTTCAGCAACTGTTGTAGAAAAGCCAGTTTTCAAACTATGTCCACCATAAAACTACTCGTCCAATGACAATGTCTGATGCGTAACAACACAAGTTCCTGGGTAAACCAATCTTCATCCAACAGTGTGGTGAGGAAAGAGACTGAACAACGGACAATGAGGGAGAGAGCAAGAAATAAAGGAAGTCAGAGAGGGATGGAGGGAATGAGTCTTTGATTCAGCCTCATTCTCTGTCAAATACTTACATGCATTGGTGACGGCGAAGCTGTTGGCGGTCTCTATGTTGTCGACATGTGGGACCAGGTTAAAGGGAGCTTCTGTAGCATTAGGGCTGGTGTTGTGAAGGAAGATGGCTAATCGAAACGCTGTATACTCCTGATCCGTATTCCTAATGAACAACCCACCTAGATAGAGGGATAAAGAGGCGGAGCAAAGAGGAGATGGACACATTGATGTGGAAAGAAAGTGAGTCATTGCAGAGGTAGAGAGACAGGAAGAAGAAGAAGAAGAAGAAGAAGAAGAAGAAGAAGAAGAAGAAGAAGAAGAGTAATGTGGGGAAAGAAAGATGAGGTGTTGAGGGAAGAGAAAACAGAGAGTAGAAAGATCTTCATTAGCTTTGTTACAAAAGGTAATTTGTCTTGCAGCTGATCCTCACTCACACATACATTACACGTGAATTCAGACACACATATGAATATATCGGGGGGAGGTGAATAAATGAGAAACAACTAAGCCGGCAGGAAGCCAGTCCAAGAGATAATGAGTTGGACAGGGCATTAAGGAAATACAGAGGAGAAAAGCCAGATCAGACAGTGTCAGCTAAGCAAAGGAGGAGCGTGGACCATGAAAAGATAAAAGGAGAGGGAGCTGAGTGCTAAGTGTGAGTTATCCTTTAAAAATGAGAGTATCCCTCAATATGGCCTATCTAATAAACTCAGAATCAGAGGGGATGATAATAAACAGTAAAGCTGAAAGTATTAAGTCTCCAAAAATAAATAGACAGAGTTAAGATGAAGTGAAAGATCATGTGAAAATATGTGAGAAAGGGAGAGAGAGAGATATATATGGTGAAGATAGGTATCATATTTTCTGCTTGAAATTGAGAAAACTAGCGTCATGTGATCCTTTTAGAGGACCTGAGACTGATGAATGATAAATCTAATGCCAATAACTGCTGAAGTCAACAGAATATAGATACGTGCACTTGCCATTGGCAAAATAGAGTGGAATAAATGGCATCTGGCAAAGAAAACATGCAACAAAATCAACACATATAAACCACGTCCTGCACAGCTGTTGTAGGCCAGGCCAGTCAGAAAAGAGAGAACAACCCAGAGCGATAGTCAATGTATTAACGAAACAGTCACAGAAAATGCAAAAATCTTAAGGTGCTATTGTGGGTAAATTTATAGCTGTAATTTAATTAGCAGTATGAGGTATGTAAACTTTGGGATAGAGGGATACACTGATAGTGATAATTTTACAAAGGGTTTGTGAATAAGGGTCCTATTCCGTTTCTGTGGAACATTGTCATTTTGTTGTATTGCAATTGACATGGATTTAATATGCTAATCCAAGAAATTAGTTCTACATTGCTTCACACTATGGGTTGAACTGAAGTGAAATAAACTGATGTGACTTAAGTTTAACTGAATCAGATTCAACTCAACTGAATTGGATTACACTGGCAGACTGTGAAGCCTTGACATTTTATCGGGAGGATGGGGAGTGGGGCGAAAAGAGGAGAGGTGAGTAGTTGGGAGGAAGAGCGTATTGAATGGAGCAATCGTAACTGTATAATATGGCACTTATGTATGTCTGTGTCTTGTTCATAATACATGTTGGTATCATCTTCTCTTTTCTTTGTCATCATTCCCCGCAGCACATTAGTAACCAAAGCAGGACACAAAACACACACACACACACACACACACACACACACACACACATACACACTTGCATACACAGAGAACACATATCTTTGCATTGATATAACACTTCAGTTGGTTTAGTCTACATTTAAACTCTCCCTGAAATGAATTTTCCAATGGGTTTTTTTTGCATTATGTTTTAGGGGTTCCACCCATGTTCATACACACACATAGCTACTACAGGAGTTTAGATATATCCCAACATGACACGTTATTGCACCAGTTTCTCCAAGAAACTCATCTGCGTCCATCTCTCTTATACACACACATATGCAAATATATACTGCTTGTGCTCTTACTGACACTACACTCATATCAAATGCAGAGATATGCAAATGGATCCTCAAGTGAGGTGCTGGAGAGCCGAGTGAATGATCATGTATGTATATTGGAGTGTTTAAGAAGGACAGCCAGTGAGAGGAAAGGAACAAGTGCACGTGTGCACGATGACATATGCTTTATACAGTATGCATGTGCATGTGTGCATGTTCTCTTTGCGTGCACATGTTTTCTTACTTGTGCAAAAAGTGTTTGGTACATATGTTGTATGCTGTGCATGTATATTCATGCATATTTGCATGCACAGCCAACAGCATGTGTGCATTTTTTTTGGACTGCGTGTGCATACTGTCCAGGCGCATGCACAGGTATGCTTGAAAACCTGTGCAAATATGTGTGTCTCTCTGTGTATGTGTGCCAAGCAGAAAATATTTAGCGTATTAAGTTTATTGGCAGCTGTAGGGAGACAGAGTCAAGGAGCCAAATCTCATTATAGGACCTCCCAGCTGCCCCCCACAAGGAGTGATGCAGTGCATTCATTATCACACACATGCCTGTATGTGTGTGCATGTGTAAGAGAGAGATGCTCCATGCATGTGTGGTCCCACTGAGCGAACCAATGATGATCCCGATTTAGTTAACTTTATCTTTGATGAATAAGGCAGGGTGCAAGACGGTCTTCCTGCACTGACAGGAGGGTAAAAGGGCAGAGAGAGAGAGAGAGGGAGAGAGAGAGAGAGAGAGAGAGAGAGAGAGAGAGAGAGAGAGAGAGAGAGAGAGAGAGAATACTGCAGTGTCCTAACGGTAAAGTAGACGGAAGGGAATAAACCTCCCTGAAACATTCAGTCTCGACTAGAGAAACCTTGAAAATGCAAGCAAATTTCATCAATTGAAAAGACAGCGTGAAAGTGTGCATTTATAAATCATATGAGTTTCAGCAGAGAAAATACACATGGGTCCCCTAAACCCAAAAGCATATTGGCTAAAAGTCAACAAAAATATGCACCAGAATGTGTTTTACTTGTATACATTTCTTGAGTTTTACATTGATTAATTGGTTGTGTTTTGGAGGGTCCTGGTGCAGCTTACCCCCCCTCCTTTTTTTGGTGGGGGGTGACTGCTGTCCGCTATAAACCACTGATAGTCAGTGTTGGTGCTCAGATCTGAGTGCACGTGCGTAAATTCAGTAATCCTCCAACTCACCTATCTGCACTGAGCTGGGGAAAGCCCCCGCCGCCAGCCCCCAAAGGGCGGAATACACCCCGAGAAAGTGCCAAGACAAAATAATAATCCTCATTTTTCTTTCCTTCAATCCCTTCAGAAACTGTTGAGAGACATTGGGAAAGAGAGAGTGGGTGATGCGAGAGAGAGATGGAGAGAGAAAGAGAAAGAGAGAAAAAGGCGTCAGAAAAAAAAAGGAGAAAATAAGAAGGATGAGAGAGAGGATTTTCCCCCGTTTTTGTCCAGCAGTATTCCTATTCCATGGTGGGCTCGTTCGTTTCTTTCCCTGCAGTGTCCGCTCGGAGGAGAGCAGTGTGTCCGGCGCACATGTAGCTACAGACAGGGAGGAGGGAGAGTGGGGAAACTCGCTCGAATGATTGGCAAGCTGAGAGAACAGTCTGCATGTAAGAACTGGACATGCGCGGCCCGTCTCTCTCTCTCTCTCTCTCTCTCTCTCTCTCTCTCTCTCTCTCTCTCTCTCTCTCTCTCTCTCTCTCTCTCTCTCTCACCCCCCCCCCCTCCCCTGCCTCCCGTATTTAACTCGCTGTAACACCGAATCTTATAGCTGCAGCCTATTGATAAGGCTTCGTCTTCGTCGGGGTTCAGTTAAGGAAAAGCGAAAAAAAAAGAGAAGAAGAAGCCTCGTGCGTGTGTGCGCGCACTATTTTGTGGTCGTGGTCCCCTTCTGTGTAAGCTTGACAGCATTTAGCCTAACAGAGCTCGTATTTCTTCGGTCAACACCCCAGATCATTCACGGGTAACAGCGTTTCAAGTGAGAAAGAAAGAAAGAAAGAAAGCCTGACCACTCCGCGACATGGGATAAAAGCCAGAGATAATGAGGTGTTTTGTTCAGCTTAGAATAAGAAAATAAAACGGTCAAAAAAGATTCATAGCCCGGAGTAGATTCTGTTAGAGTGCATTATGTTAGTCGTATCCCACTCACAGGCGTTTTATCTGCCGGTAGCAGGTCGGTAAAACTGACAGACGGTCTGGGATCGCAGTTACACGGTGGAGAGCACAGTTTCATTTTTACAGATGAAAAAAAACTAAAGGGATGCTTCACGGCTTGTCCCAGTGAAAGATGCGGTCTGTCCATCTCTAAGGGGTTTCCCAGTCGGCTGCTGAGCATACGAGTAAATCAAATAGCCAGGAAAAGAAGGCGCGTTTCTGAACATACAGTACACGTTCCTCCAGACAGGGTGCTAATGTATTATGTTTCAAAGTAAATTAGGCAATGCAGCTTACTTAACGAGCTATGTGAATCTGCCCACATTAGAGATCTGCTTCAGTGGAGAGACTTGCGTCAATCGGTGTGATCGATCACGGCTGTAATGTGGGCTGCAACAAAATCAGCACAGCACTGAGACGTTTTCGCTCTCGGAGCCGCCAACACTTTGGCGGCTCTGTCCATGGTCCTGAAATCAAACTGCGCTATATGCCGGCAACAGGATGAGGGGAGAACCGGTTCTTCGCCGCTTGCACACCATGTGCCACTGAGAGCACGGAACCTGCAGGCAATGCTGAACACAAACTACCACACCACAAGACTGTTAGTTCCCTTCTTTTTTTTTGAGTAAAGGTGTGCTAATTAGTGACATCACCTGGTGCTGCAGGTTGTGACTCTTTTATGTTGCCTGCTATAGCTATTTCTAAATGTGTTGCAATCGATGCAACATTATGCTTTCCCCAAAATACATTCCTAGGTAGAAACATTAGCACACTGTAGGAACGGTCTTAGTGTTACACAAGTTTGACAATGCTGAAAAGAAGTCTGTAGCCATAAGAGATTCACTGTTCTTTGTGCTGGTTTTATACAATAGCTGATGCAGGGCAGGCAAAGTCAAATAATTTGTAAAATGATATAAAAAATCGGAACAAAATGTCCCAAAAAGGTAGTTTGTTGACTTACATCTCTTACTTATTCATAAAGACTCACTGACAATCGTCTCGTAGCAGTACATTTTCATTATTGTGCAGTTTTTTTTTCTTTGTGAGTTCCCCTAGTGCTATTTCCCTTGTTCAAGAACTTGACTTGTTGAGTGTTTAAAAACATCTTTCATGGGATGTGTCTCGCTGACATCCACGTGACATCATTAATAGACAACCTTTGACATCAGCGGCTCTTGGAAAACAATAATTATGAGCATTCAGCTTCATCAGTAGGCAATTGTCACAGTTCAGCTCCACACCCTCCTCACTCTGTTTGTCTGTCACGCCCTCCTCGTCAGTCTAACTCCCTTCACCTGTTCACTCACCTGCCTCTGATCATTAATCAAGCCTCTACATAGACTCCTGCCTCCCAGACACTTTGTCAGATTGTTTTTTTTTTATGCCAGAACCTCCAGTACTCTTTCACGGACTGAATTCCTGCTGCCGACCTTGCCTGTCGCTGTTTAACCCGCTATGCCTGACTCTGCTGTACCCAGAGATTCTGATAAAAGGTCAAAGATCCTTGGAGTCATGTGTGTTGCACTTGGCTCCAGATACAACCCGTTACAGCAATAGTTGGAATCATAAGAAAGAAATGGCTTCATTAAGTTGATTTTTAAAAGGGGAAAACAGGACACACAAGGAACAAGTTGTGTCCTTTGTGGGTTTCCCCCACCAGGTTTCTATCAAGCTCCAGTTCAAAGACACGCGGCTAAGGTGGAAGGAAGTCCAAATGGGTCTTGTTAAAGTGTTCAAGTATAAAACTAGACTGCAATCATGCAAGCAATAACCAAACAATCGTTGTTTTACCCACTAACACACCACCACTACTGCTGGCTGACCTGTTGATGCACTTGGGAAAAATAAAATGCTTTTTGTCTGACTTTTGTTCAAACCCTGAATTTCTAGTGCAGCTGACATTTTCTGAGCATGCAGAACATGGATCATGAGACTGTAACACATTATTAATGCATTGTATATAGAGTGCTAATAATAAACTAGTTTTATTTGACCCAACAGACATTTTTTTTTAGGATTCAGAAAGGCATGAATTAAATTTGCTTTACAGTGCCACCAAACACTAATAATGCTACTGCTAATGCTTGAATTTCATCATTGGTTGTAGAAACCATTAATTTAAATGGGATTAATGGTTACTACTTGGGATGCATTCACTATATCGGTGTAGATAAATTGGTGTCAGATAATGGTCAATTTATATGATGTATTATACCCATATTGAAATGATAGCCAATAAGTTATCGATTGATACATAAAGCCAAATGGCTTCCATTGACTAAACAACTGTATCATCTTCATACAATAATACAGACGGTGGCGGTATGCGCCTTCAAAGTTGATTTTTTAATCCGCCAATGAACACAGAGAAGAGACACAAAAACTACCAAAGCTGACTATAGATGCAAACATGTTGCCGCTGTGGATGTTGTTTACAGTATCGGGAGAAAGTCAACACAATTTGCAATATATTTTTTTTGTTTTATGTATTTAGCTTTTTAGCTAACTGTTCTTTGTCTTTGTTTTGTTAACACTAGATTTGGATAGGTGACGTCATCCGTCTTTGCTGAATATATCTTTGCCTTTCTTCTTTCTTACCCTCAGCTGTGCATGAACCACCGGTTACCAAACTCTTTTTTAAAAACACAAAATGATTGATATTGTCAGTTGTATTATTGTTATTGGCATTTAGAAGCAGGTAATTATTCATTTAAAAAACTTTAATGGGCACCCTCCAGTTAAAACACACATTCAGTACTTGACACCTTTCTGTTCTGCTCATAGCAGATCAATATGGATGATGTTTATATCTCACAACACTTCATTCAAATAAAGTCATTCGTATATCCATTGCCTCCCAGGCATACTTGTCTGCTGAATGGGCCAAAGTCAATTACTTAGTTCACAGTCAATTTACCACCTCAGTTAGACTCAAACCCTCTTGAGTGAAATTTGACAACGATGGTGTTGTCAAAGAAGACATTTTTATCTTGAGTTCCGACATTTTCGACAAACCAGATGATATTAGGGGGACCCCTCCCTCATGACCCCTTGACCAAAGTCCATCTAATTCTGCTCCCGTCATGCAGAGCAAGAGGCCATAATGAAAAGACCTCCCATAGATTGTACTTTACACTCGAATAGGCACCATGTGAACAGCCA
The DNA here is from genome assembly GCF_023055335.1 of Clinocottus analis. Lineage (NCBI taxonomy): Eukaryota > Metazoa > Chordata > Actinopteri > Perciformes > Cottidae > Clinocottus > Clinocottus analis. The sequence continues at coordinate 9,124,018 of NW_027175931.1, read as the reverse complement.
CCTTTAAAATCATTCTCATGACACAGCCTCATAAGGTGACTCTGTTTGTCTGTCTGTCTGTCTGTCTGTCTCTACTCATTTCAGATTGTGTCACGGGTGTTATGTTGTGTCAGTGCCAGCTTCTGCCTGAAAGGTTACACGAATAACCCTCCTTCCCTCCACTTTCATCTCTGGTTATTCATCCATCCATCCATCTCGTTCTCCATCCCTTGCATGTGATGACTCATCAATCTAAATGACCTCCTCCTCCTCCCCATCACCTCCCCCTTCCCCACCCTCCTCATATAGAGTCTCTCAGCTTCACCCTCCACCTTAGCCAGGCATGTAGCCTATGACTCATCCCTTTAACTTTAGCCTAGTCCTCCAAACTTCAATTACTCCTTTATTAACCCTCCTGCAGTTCCTTCAGCACATCATTAGGGTAATATCAGTATTCACCAGCATCGATGTATGCTTCCTTCACCTCTACCTTTTTATCCTGGCAGACTCAACCTGCTGTGCCAAACCACTTCTTTTCTCTGCATGTCTGCTCAAGAACATCTCTGTTTTCCATGCTCAGCAACTATCATGTGTCTTATTGGAAAGAGACAAAAGGAACAACAGCAAATACAAATCAATTGATGGTGTTACACTATGAGGTTGCAGCTGGGGAGTCGTCGCATTACTCTAAGTAAGGTGAGAATCAATGCCAGTCAATGGCAGCAGATGAACAGTGCATTTATAACATGCAGCAGCAATTGTTCAGCCCCAGTGACTTGAGGCTGATTTCTTCATCGGAAGGATCGATGGAACATTTCAACAGTAATGAACAGAAGGCAGTAGGCATGCAACATAGTCATTGGTGTTTTTGCTCTCATTGTTAATGATCCATGCCCCGCCTCCTTGAGAACCTTTTTTTTCATAACGAGAGAGAAATTATTGTCCATATGGGATAACCCGGAGCACCCTCTCCACCGCCTACTGCGGGGAAAGCGGAGCACTTTCTCCAACAGACTCATCCAGCTCCACTGTCACAAGAACCAATACAGGAGAACATTCCTGCCCACTGCTATTAGACTTTATAATAAGTCACCTCTGGCCAGATCCTTTGTCAATTAATTCAACATCAACATCAATAGCCCTTCGACTGCTTTTATTGTTTGTAAGTCACTGTACATACAACGATATTGACACTGCATAAACCTTGCACTTTCGGACTGTTTTTATTGTTTAATTTCTTAAATTAATACGCTCCGCTAATTTGTTGTATATATTAATTTTTGTTGTATATATTGAGTATTTTCATTCCAATTTCTGTTCCATGTTACCATGCTTGCTACTGTGACAAACAAATGTCCCCTTGGGAATCTATCTATCTGTCTGTCTGTCTGTCTGTCTGTCTGTCTGTCTGTCTGTCTGTCTGTCTGTCTGTCTGTCTGTCTGTCTGTCTGTCTGTCTGTCTGTCTGTCTGTCTGTCTGTCTGTCTGTCTGTCTATCTATCTATCTATCTATCTATCTATCTATCTATCTATCTATCTATCTGTCTATCTATCTATCTATCTATGTGCCCGATGTGCTGATAAACCGTGACGTGTAAATAAATGGTATTATGGTTTGATTCAGTGACAGAGAGGCAGCATGCCACATCAATATGACTACCGGCAAGAATTAACGTCGGGCTAAATTACAGGGACCTGGATTGGTGAGAAAGCTAGTAATTCAGAGACTAAGCCAGCACAGTTGTGCTCATCTTTACCTCGACAAGACACAATGCATTGTAGTTTTTAAAGACTGGCGTTGTCTAATGTGTGAAGAATGTATACTCTAATTAACACATGCACACCTGCTGGTTGTGATAGACGTAAGAATGTATTCAAAATGTAAAGTGTCGCTTGTGTTTATTTTGACTTTGATCAACATTGCTGCATTACTTTAGGGGATGAATAATACAGATTTTAGAGTACATAAAGTAGTAATATAACACTACCTACCAAACAATAAAAAAAAAAAAAATTAAAAACGAATTTGCGCGGATATACACACTCACCTAAAGGATTATTAGGAACACCATACTAATACTGTGTTTGACCCCCTTTCGCCTTCAAGACTGCCTTCATTCTATGTGGCACTGATTCAACAAAGTGCTGAAAGCATTTTTTAGAAATGTTGGCCCATATTGATAGGATAGCATCTTGCAGTTGATGGAGATTTGTGGGATGCACATCCAGGGCACGAAGCTCCCGTTCCACCACATCCCAAAGATGCTCTGCTGGGTTGAGATCTGGTGACTGTGGGGGCCATTTTAGTACAGTGAACCCATTGTCATGTTCAAGAAACCAATTTGAAATGATTTGAGCTTTGTGACATGGTGCATTATCCTGCTGGAAGGAGCCATCAGAGGATGGGTAAATAAATGGTGGTCATAAAGGTATGGACATGGTCAGAAACAATGCTCAGGTAGGCCGTGGCATTTAAACGATGCCCAATTGGCACTAAGGGACCTAACGTGTGCCAAGAAAACATCCCCCACACCATTACACCACCACCACCAGCCTGCACAGTGGTAACAAGGCATGATGGATCCATGTTCTCATAATGTTTACGCTAAATTCTGACTCTACCATCTGAATGTCTCAACAGAAATCGAGACTAATCAGACCAGGCAACATTTTTCCAGTCTTTAACTGTCCAATTTTGGTGAGCTCTTGCAAATTGTAGCCTCTTTTTCCTATTTGTAGTGGAGATGAGTGGTACCCGGTGGGGTCTTCTGCTGTTGTATCCCATCCGCCTCAAGGTTGTGCGTGTTGTGGCTTCACAAATGCTTTGCTGCATACCTCGGTTTTAACAAGTGGTTATTTCAGTCAAAGTTGCTCTTCTATCAGCTTGAATCAGTCGGCTCATTCTCCTTTGACCTCTAGCATCAACAAGGCATTTTCGCCCACAGGACTGCCGCGTACTGGATGTTTTTCCCTTTTCACACCATTCTTTGTAAACCTTAGAAATGGTTGTGCGCGAAAATCCCAGTAACTGAGCAGATTGTGAAATACTCAGACCGGCCCGTCTGGCACCAACAACCATGCCACGCTCAAAATTGCTTAAATCCCCTTTCCTTCCCATTTTGACATTCAGTTTGGAGTTCAGGAGCTTGTCTTGACCAGGACCACACCCCTAAATGCATTGAAGCAACTGCCATGTGATTGGTTGATTAGATAATTGCATTAATGAGAAATTGAACAGGTGTTCCTAATAATCCTTTAGGTGAGTGTATTTTAAAAGTGCTACATACAGTACATGATTGGGAGCGTTTGTATTGCCTCTTAACAGCTCTCAACATGGCCAAGGTTGAGCCGACAGCTAACGGCGCAAACAGCACTAACGGCAAAACTGCTGACGGAGCTAGAAGTGTTTACCAGAGGAGGAACCGGAGGATGGTGCTGCACTTCCTTGACGACAGCGTCGGTCAGAACGGCGTTCTCAGCTGTAATCGCCGAATGAGAGAACTGCAGTGACACAAGCTCACATGCACAAACATGCACTTAAAGCGTGCATGGCCGCCACGGAGATGTCAACAAAGCAAGGAGAAGCTCACACACAGAAGGAGAGCTACCCCCACTATAGCTATATTGATAACATAGGAAATAGTTGTTTGCAGGTATATTAAATCTTTGAATCCCTTATAAAAGTAATAATAATATCAACATAAGTGTTAGTATTGTTGTTGTTTTTTTCTAAAGGGATTCAGATCATAAATATAACAGCAAACAACTGTTTAAAAAGAAAAATGTAGGATTATGATCAAGAAAAATAGTCGGGATTGAGTAGAGGTGCAGTACTGTTTGGTTGCTTATTATCTGCAGATGGCGGGCATTGAGGTTAATTATAGCAGCAAACAAGTACTTAATGTAGAGATATAATAGGGCAAAGTTAGCACTGCAGTCGGCACCGCATGCTTTTTGTGCTTGTTGTGCTTTTTGTGAATGCACTGGTCTCATATGGTGGTCACAGCTGATGATGCCATACCGAGCGACAGTGTCGTCTTGGAAGCGTAGCACCCACAATCCGGTCCCCCCTTAGGTTTACAGCTCTGTTTGCACCGTTATGGAAATGCTCCCAATCTTGTATGGTGCACCTTTAACAACATAATATTGTTTGTCTATACAGGGACTTTGTGTAACTTCTGTAGAACTAGTACAGAAATAAAACTAAGGTCTCAACACCGACCAAGGAAAAAATGCAGAATCACACAAATACTGCACACACACTAAAACACTGAATGCTCCTAATATCCTTCACCAGTAAAGCATTCGCTTATAACTGATCTATTGCAATGCATCTCCGTACGTATGCACTCACTATATTATATCTTAAAAAATATGAATGCACAGGAGTTTACAGAAGAGCTAAGCAAGAAACAATCAGGTTGTGTGATACACCTGAATGACAACTGAATAGATCGTCTGTCTGTCTTGGTGTAGATACCGCATACGGCTGATAGTTTACATTAAAATCCCAGAATCCTCCTCTTTTGTGAAGAAGACAAATAATAGTTTCATTTAGTTTATAAAACCACCTACGGGACAGAATCCACTCTTGCTGTACTTGCTGTCTGCACAGAATTCAAGTTGTTCTCATTACTATTTTTTGATGAGTCCTTGTAGAGATGGTATGGAACCGGCAGGCAAATGACTTAGCTGGGATATTTGCCAAAACCATTAAATGCCATCCCTGGGTGCCTGTCAGATAATGATTACCCTCTTGTGCGATGGTCCTGGATCTTCACACACCTTGTCTAAATGCACTGCACGGGTCCTGGCAAGGCCAACTAAATGCAGACTGTTTGACAGATCATAGACAGCGCAGTCCCCACAGGCTAGCAGATGGCTATAAACTACCTTGATAATATGGGCGCATGAACACAAACACACATGGGCACTGATACCACTGCATGACATACAGATCTAATGCATGCGTATGCATTTGTGCACACGATAACATAAAAATGGACGGACGTTGGCATGTGTAAATGGGGGCTTTAATGTGCTTTTCCTGAATGGATGCACACGCAATAACTCTCTGCATCTCTCAGATAGATCTGTTAGTCAGATCTGTGCCAGCTTCTCTCTCCTCTTCTCTGATCCTGCCACGGGCCAACGTAAAACATCTGGGAGTTCACACTGTGTGTGCGTGTTTAAACTGAGAGTGCACTAGATTTGCACTGAGCCTGTTTGTGCGTGTGTTACTGTGTGTTGGCTTCTCAGCAAGCCTGCCAGGCTAAGAGTCCAACATCTGTGAGTTCAGATGTTTTCTAATGATATGCTAATGATGCTGGAAAGAGACAAGCACAGAGGCTAATGTCGCGGTCACAAAACTCTGCCTCCATCTCTTTCTCCCTACTTGTCTGATGATCTTGCTTTTATCTGTATCCATCCTCCTTTACTTTCACCCGTTGGTTCCACTTGAAAACTGGAAAAAAAAGTGAGTTCAATGTGCTGTTATGCTGACTCACAACCTATAAACAATTTTCAAACCAGAGCCATCCAAAATAAATGTATACAAGAACCAGTGGTGTATTGTAACAAAGTAGAAATACTTTGTTACTGTACTTTAGTAGGGTTTTTTTGGTATTTGTACTCTACAATATATATATATATATATATATATATATATATATATATATATATATATATATATATATATATATATATATATATATATATATTTCTGTTAACTTTTTACTTTTACTTCACGACATTTTGCAAAGAAAACTGGTACTTTTACTCAGATACATTTCCCTATGCATTTGCCTTTACATCCTTTAGTCCAGCGCTCTCAAACGTTTATGCGCCACGGACCGGTTACGTGAGAATACTTTCACGGACCAGGTCTCATCTCAGGATAACGGGAGACAACGACACACGTCGTGTGTTTGTTATGTCCAGTCTACTGCTTAACTTTTAACCCTTTGCACTAAGACAGGATGTTGAAATGGAAGCAGGGTCCTTTTTGGCGATCTCAGGATACTTTGCCTGAGTTTTAAACCAGAAAGACAGACTTTTAAGTTTTATGTGTATTTCAGTAGGAGAACAGAGAATGATTGTGAAGTGTGGTCATTTAAATGATTGTTTTTTTTTGTGGATTATTTTCAATTTTTTGCAATTTTATTATAATTATAATTTTATCAATGGCCGCTAATATTATAATTATAATACAATTGCATGCTAAGCACAACACTTCTTTTTTTCAAAATAAATTTAACTCTCTCGTCCTTCTCAGCAGCCATTTTAAGGACCATCATACAGATTGTATTAATTCAAAGACCAGATTATGAATAAATTAGGGGTGGGCACAGTAACGCGTTAACGCAAGATTAATCTGGCAATCCTTTAACGGCGTTAACTATTTCATGTGTTAACTATTTCATGCGTTAACTGCATGTTTTTTTTTTGTTGTTGTTTTTTTTTGCATTGGGCGGAGCTTATCGCTTTAAGTCTCTCCGTAGTTCAGACCTGGCGTCTCACGGGTCTCCCAGTCCGGCCCGCATGAGGTCAAACAAACATGAAAAATAAATAAATAAGATAAACGCCATTACAGCGGCACTGCTTTCACTTTAAATGCGATCCATGTTGATGCGCGCGCATCCTCTTACATCAACAGTACACAAGAATATGAATATGATACTATCACATCGTATGACAGTCATGAGCAGAACAATACCCTTGAATGTCATTGACAAATAAATTGCAACAAAGTTGTCTAAATTGGTATTGATAAACATAAAACATGCAAAATACATGTTTTAGGCAATATCATGGAAAAAACCTACACAACCTCCAAGCAACCCAAGACAGGAGAACTTGATTTATCGATCATTCATGGATGTGAAGTTCAATGTAAGTTTAATGTGCCTTTGGTGTGTGTGTTACAATATGAGTGTGTGTTTGTAAGTATGCATGTGAAGATGGGAATGAAGGCAATTGCGGTCTTCTCACTTTTCCTGTCCTCTTGTTCGGCTTGTTAGTGGAACATAAAACAGAGCTGTTTGCTTAATCAACATGAATAATGGAAAGTTTGTTTGTTTTCACCCTAAACTGAAGACAATCCCATCTGCGCTACAGACATGTCTCGACTTGTACCGTATATGTGTGTAAATGTGAGTGCCAAGCCTTGCATGACAATACTTTATGCATGACAGTCAACGTGCACATTACATCATGATCAATTATTGAATTTCTGATTTCTATGTGTTCTATTCCTGCGTGTTTTTTTATCGGTGTATAAATGTATGAAATATTAACAATGCAAAACATCATACAACAATCTGTGCTCCCCCAATGAGCAGCTTCTTTTGTTATTATACATTTGGTCTGTCGTTGAAATGATTGCAAGTTTATATGTGGAGATTTAACACCATCACATCCATATATAATGAAGGTGTGATTATTGTCGAAGCCCCAATTTCAGGAGTGTGTATGCAGTTCAGGTGTGTGCATTGTCTTTGTTGTTTTCTCAATACACAAGGACTGTAAATGTGTGGGTAAGTGTGAGAAGAGCCAGTAGCTCAAGATACTTGAAGAGCACTTTTGGTGTGGTTTAGTAGGAAAGCTGACCCTCTTTCATCTCTTTTTACTGTCTCAAGAACAAGGTGTCTCTTTGCCTTTGATATAAAAGCTTTCTCCCTGTGTGCCACTTTCCGTACCTCTTCAGTCCTTTTAATTGTCTTTACCTCTTTCCTCAACTTGTTGTTACCCTCAGCCCCCTGCCTCTGCCTCTCTTTTGAGCGCTCCACACAGAAGTACCCCATCAAGAGCTAGAAATGGACACAGCTTGAAACATCCAACTACTTTGTTATTTACTGAAAATATTTCTTATTCAAGTGTCCAATAATGTGTATCCTCTTTGAAACGTCTAGAAGGACTAAAGCTGAGCACTATACAGGTGTAGCAATGTCCGTCAATGGTTTAGACCAGGGGAGGGCAAACCTTTTGGCTAAGGGGCCACAATGAGTTTTAAAATTTGACAGACGTGCCAGGCCTAGCATAGTATAACGCATCTGTGGCTTATCTCCGTAAAAACTGTTCCCGTTTCCTCCATCCACCATGGAAATAATCCCTAGTTCTGCTTTATACTTGTTGTGTAAATTCCACATACGACGGAACATCAAACTCCATCGTAGGGCCTGTATTGTGTAATAGCATTTATTTCATTGTACTCATAGTGTTACACATTTTCCTGTAATTATATAAAATATTGTAAAAATAGAAATTGTATAAAAGCAACTGTCGAACACTTATTTCTAAACAATCTGAACATTGTTCCTTTCATGAATGAAATCTCTGCCACAGAGCGTCCTGTGATTATCAAAACAAAATCTGTACAAGGACAACTTCTTATTGGCTCACTCACAATCCTCAATATGTATAATCAACAGCATAGACAAGCCACAGCGAGGGATACCAGATGGACGACATAATACATATCTTATTACAAAGCCTGTGGTTAAACTCGCTCTATAAACTTGACAAATATGATATACAACATAAACATTGGCAACAATAAGCTGATGTGTATTAGCTAGCCAATGGGCTCTTCCTGTCTATGAAAACACACCTCATGCATTCTGTAAGAGAGTCACATAATTTGCAAAGCATTTTCCTAATACGCAATCTGTGTGTTTTTTTTGTCCTTTGCATTCATAGCTAATGACTGAAATATAGATGTTAAACAAAACAAAGAAGGTAGAGTTTATCTACAGGCCATGGACACATATGTGTCTTGATGAGCAGGAGAAAGTCAGAGAATGATGATTAGTATAACTCCCAAACTAATATGGTGATCTTAATGGTGATCTTAACTCATAAGGTTGTGCAAAGCCAATCTCTAACAGTCAATATATTCTCTGCGGTTGCTTTTTCCCAAGATAGCTCAGAGACGATCACCTTCATCTTGAATGCCATTTGTCCGGCGCAAGCCATGTTATAACATGGGTCTGTTTCAATAACGACTTCCCCAGTGTTTCAGATGTTTATGGCATTTGTTGACATGGACTTTTAAAGAAAGGATGTGAAATTTAAAGGTATATAGATGTAGATTTCCAGTGTGGTGTGCAGCACTGATAAGCGAATGTTTGGGATCGTTACATTTTCACATTTACAGCATTTAAGAGACCTTGATCTTTGAAGCTTATTTCAGACGAGCATAATTGTACCACTCTGGCTTGGCCGAGGGAAAGGAGTGAAAATATGAAAACACCCTTCCAAAATAATCCTGGGCCTTGCCAGCAGGTCATATACCCCAATCGTAACGGTGTTGGAGTGCTTCCACGAAAGCAATCCCACAGCTCTCAGACTCAGTGGAATTAGAGACACTATGTGGGGTGCATGCAAAAGAGCAGAAAGAAATGGAAATGTATTCCAGGACGGGGTGGTCTGACAATATGAAAGGTGGATGGGACAGGAGAGGTAATCAAAACAAAAGCTTATGTGTCAGAACCTGGGAGTGTTGTCAAACGGTAAACCCTCTCCTTCTGTGCCTGTAGTTTAAAATAATTCAAGGCTTCGGATGAACACTAACGGAAGTGTGGCTTTTCAAACTGCCTGCTGGTATCTGTGCAGTTTTTTTGATCATCGCATGCTCTTCACGACATCACTCAGTGAACTTGTGTGTTTTAAGTTTTAACCCGTAGGATGTAAAACCTTGAACCAATAGCATTATTCAGTACAGCAGAACAAAGCTCTGTTTGTATTTACAAAGCATCTTAAAATAACTAAATCTATCTCGAAAGCTTCGGTAAGACCAGGCACAGCATGTAAATGAAATGCCTTTCAATGGAATAACAAGAACATTTCTGATTCAAGTAAAAATCCCTGATTCTCCCGTCACAGTTCCTAGCACTGTCCTCATGGACAAACACGTCTACTGATACACACACACACACACACACACACACACACACACACACACACACACACACACACACACACACACACACACACACACCATGCTTAATTAGTTATTTCCGGAGGTGTTGGGGAGCTAAATGCCAACCATCCGTCAGTGGTCTACTGTGTGAATCCCTCTCTCTCTCTCTCTCTCTCTCTCTCTCTCTCTCTCTCTCTCTCTCTCTCTCTCTCTTTCTTAAGCTCCTCCCATCGCAACTCTCATCTCATTTTCATTCTCCTTCGCTTTACATATCTTAGGTCCCCCTTCTAGCTCTTCATTTATTCTCCCCGCCCTCCCTTTTTCCCTTTTCTATAATCCTCAAATTCTCACATTCACATCATTCACCTTCTCTTCTCTCTCACCCTCACCATTCCTATTTATGTTCCAGTCACTTCAACCTGTCTTTCCTCTTCTCTCTTTCTCCATCTTCCTCTCCAATGTCTTCCACATCTCCCCTCTGTTCTCTCTGACTGCTCACTGACTGTGAGCAGTGGGAGAAGTCGTTAACCTTTCATGACCTTTATCCACATTGCAATGAGCCTTCTCCTGATAAATAAACAATCACAAATATTATTATGTATGCCATTTTAAATACCTGTCCAGCACAGGCGTTGTATCCAAGCAGATACAATTTTTGCATTCTTTATATTTCATAAATAGCATTTTCTATTTCACTTATTTTCATTTGTGCTTCCTAAAGAGTGCATTGGCATTACCAACCACTCTCCACTTGATCACTGAAGATGTGCATGTATATCTCTCACAATCAGAATAATAACTTACCATAAACGTATCATATATACAGCAAGTGGATTTAACCATTTCCATTTACTGTTGTTTTTTAGCCTTGAAAATAAAAAGTCTGAATGAATGACTATTGTGGTCGAGCAAATGCAGATGCTTCCTTACAACAAGATACCAGAGAATAGTTTGAAGAGTATAACATTCATGCATATGGTCCTCACTGTCACCACATCTTAACCCAATTAAAATCCTATGGAACATTTGGGGCTGAAAAGATAGACAATGCTTTCCGGCACGAATATCAATATCGAAAATAAGGGAATACCTTTTGGGAAACTAAGAAACAGTGGAGACAGTGACACTCAACAGTTTCCGCAGCAGCCAATCTTCACTAAACTACTAGGAAAACACATCTCAGAACCATTGTCCTGTGTTGTGTCTACATCCATTAGAAGATGGAAAGGGGACCAAAGTGGTAAATCACTTGGCGGTGTATGACCTGTTAATAGAAAATGACATATGAACTTACTACAGATTGATATGATGATGTGAAGCTCTATGTCCTCAACATTTTCATACCACTCTTCTTCAAGGATGTGTTGGTAGAGAAGTGGACCATTGAGAATATTTACTTCCCGACAGCTCTCAATATTCCAGGCATTCCCATCCTCCATGCTGATGTAATACCTGGACGCGAGCCTCTCACAGCCTGAGACTCTGCCTAAAATTTAAATGGATGGAATATTATAGTGAAATCAGGATTTCCCCACTGTCCTGTTCAATAAGTTCCCCATGTTGCCCAACCTCTACGGGACAGAAGCTTGTCACATTCTACTATCAGGTGTAAGTTTCATCTATTTCCTCTTGCCAGTTTTGGTTTGGCAAGAGGACTGTTTACTTACTTTATCGTATCATACTTCAGAGTGTGTTCAAATCCCCTCAGCGGGAGCATTTAGTAGCGCTCAAAGCTCTTTGGAGTTCTCTTTCAGCAAATTCAGTGTATATCCTTTAAGGTCCTCCCTGTCAAGGCAGCTCTGGCTTTGACTTCAGCTGAAAGGGTGAGTGACCTTTACACTAGTCCACCATCAGTCCTCCCAAGTTACTTCCCAGTTTGAGGATACTTTGCATTTTTTGCATGTGAGACAATTACATCCAGCCATGGTGATTGATGTTGACAGTGTGTCTGCTTGCATCATAAACATGCATCTTTTACAACATTGTGTAAAAAAGCATCCAAAGGTTGTGACCTTGTGGCTAGTAGCAAGCCATTTGTGGTCGACTCTCTACTTTTGGAGTCAAAGGTTGTACAGAGGAGAGCTTTTAAAGTATCTTTGGTAGTCCTTTGGTAGATAAATAGATTGCCGCCATGTAAAAATTCATTCAATTATATATTTTAACAAACTTTCAACCTCTCTCTTGGAGGTACAATCCCATTTAGACTCCTATCCCATATATCCATCCATTATCAAAATCGCTTATCCTATTTAGGGTCGCAGGGCACTTAAGCCAATTACAGCTGTCATTGAGCGACGGCAGGCTACAAGTTGCCAGTCGATTTTAGCAGACAACCATTCACACTCACAGTCACACCTACGGGCACTTTATAGTCCAATAAACCCAAGCTGCATGTCGTTGGACTGTAGGAGGAATCCCATACTATCTTCAAAATCAGCTTACCCCTTTTCTTAACATCCCATAGAAGATAAATAGGAGTATTGAAATAAGGAGAAGATGTCTCCTTACGCCACAGTGATTAGGCCTTCACCCTCATCTAACGTTTGGAGTTATTTTAGATTCAGGACAGACAGCATCATGACTTTTCACTCTCCACCAAGAAAGGTGAATTTGCAATGCATGTTTGCAGGCAACACAAATGATGCAGCCTCCGTGAGACCTTCCTGTGAACATTTGGTCTGCTGCTGTGCTGTACATTTAGAACACAGTGATTCAGTGCAAAGGGCATTAATCAAACTTGCAGCGCCATTAGAGGACTCTTACTGTGCTCGCAAAACTAGAGTTACAGTTCATAACAAAAATGGAAACGATATATCCTCAAACGTAAATGTGTGTGTGTCTGTGCAAGCATTGTCCCCGTTGAAGGTGTTAAGTAGCATTTTGATTTGAGTTTCAACAAGGGATCAAGAAAAAGAGAGACTGTACATGCGAGGTGAAGCTCAAACAGCATCATTACAGTGAGTGTAAATGCTTCACATGACATGAAAGGAAAGTCAATATAATGTAAAAACATGAGCACAGTGTGCCCACTAAGGTGTGTGTGTGTGTGTGTGTGTGTGTGTGGTGTGAGAGAAAGAGAGAGAGAGAGATAGAGAGAGACTAATGGCGCATGTAGCCAAATTGGCAGGTGCACAAGAATGTTTAATGTTATATAATTTAGCAAAGTTTATGGCCTGAAAAGAAACAATGCTCATGTTACACCTCTACAAAGGAAATAAGCCGCAGCACACCGCAGTGTGTGTGTATATGTGTTTGTGTGTGTGTCTGTGTGTGTGTGTGTGTGTCCGGGTTGTTCTCTGCCATGGAGTAACTAAGCCAACTCAGAGAGGGAGAAACGAGGAGCAGGGGAATGCAGTGAATGAGATAAATGTTTTTATTCAAAGAAGCCCAGCCTGTGGCGCCGTACTCCTTCTCTTTTTTGCTCTCGTTTAATTAAGTGTGGCTTCAGCCGCATGGGGTCAGAGACCCCATGCTGGAAGCACACTTCATGTTCTCCTGCGGGCTTATTAAGTGTGGCTTCAGCCGCATGGGGTCAGAGACCCCATGCTGGAAGCACACTTCATGTTCTCCTGCGGGCTTATTATTATTATTATTCTTCTTATAGTCAAACCACTACTCCTCCCAGAGCGTTGCCAGCACATGCGCAAAAATTACATCGAAACGTGCGGTTTGCGCGGGAATCGTGAGGTATGACTTTTCTAAGAGATTCGCCCGTACGTTTTCCCGAAAAATGCAAAAAACATTAAAAAAAATTCACGAAACGTTCGTAGAGGGTGGCGCGCCAATTAACAGAGTGAGAAGAAGCGACAGAAACTGTTAAAAAAATAAAACGTATTTTGTCTTTACTCCCACAATGTTCACTCTTCATACACCATTGTTGGATAGAAACGTTGGAAATCTTGTCTTCTGTCATAAACTGCGGTCGATAGGAATCCAACGGACTCAGACGTCTTGAAATCGGACTGAATGTGAGAGAAAGTCCACCTCGCTCTGCCATCCGCCGCCATGTTAAATCTCCCTCCAAAGCCACGTCTCCCCTGAAGCTCGTACCTGATTTGTAAATCGCCCGTACAGACACATGTTTTATCGTACAGACTCGCCAGTCACAGTATCTGTTCATCAGGTCTTCCTAACGCTCAATATGCGATATCGAAGCAATAGTGGCTTTTAAAGTACCATTTTTTAAAAATAGTTTGAAAGGAGTTCCACAGTATTTAGGTCTATTAAGCTCAGCGTAAGGAAGTCCCTTTGAAGTCATCACCATGGCAACCTTTGATCTAACGACCCACAGGTGTTCTCGTTAGGGCAGTTTAACAGACACGCAGACACTTACACACGCACACACAACACAGATGACTTCTGTCTCTCTGTCTGTTTGTCTCACACACACAGACACACAGACACACACACAAACAAACAAACACATACACAAACAAACAAACAAACACACACACACACAAACAGACACACAAACACACACACACAAACAGACACATACACACACACACAGACACACACAAAGACGTTTACGTGTGTTTTATATTGTGTAGTTGTCAACACTGTGATCATTAATAAGGTCATATGATATTTCATATACGTTTGTGTGTGTTCAGGACGTTCAGTAGTTTATTTCCTTAAGTCCACAGTCCAGTCTGCCTCTAATCAGTCTGCTGGCGCTCACTTGGTCACCATGACGACGGCAGCACACAGGTGCTTCATATCAGCCAATCAGTTTAACACACAAACCAACTCAAGTGCTTTGGAGGAGAGACGGGCGTCAGAAACAAAAGCTATATATTGCGAGGTCTTACGGCAGTAGTAGCCACACTTTCAAAATTTCTTGCGAAATTTTCTAGTTATTATTATTATTCTTCTTATAGTCAAACCACTACTCCTCCCAGAGCGTTGCCAGCACATGCGCAAAAATTACATCGAAACGTGCGGTTTGCGCGGGAATCGTGAGCTATGACTTTTCTAAGAGATTCGCCCGTACGTTTTCCCGAAAAATGCAAAAAACATAAAAAAAATTTCACGAAACGTTCGTAGAGGGTGGCGCGCCAATTAACAGAGTGAGAAGAAGCGACAGAAACTGTTAAAAAAATAAAACGTATTTTGTCTTTACTCCCACAATGTTCACTCTTCATACACCATTGTTGGATAGAAACGTTGGAAATCTTGTCTTCTGTCATAAACTGCGGTCGATAGGAATCCAACGGACTCAGACGTCTTGAAATCGGACTGAATGTGAGAGAAAGTCCACCTCGCTCTGCCATCCGCCGCCATGTTAAATCTCCCTCCAAAACCACGTCTCCCCTGAAGCTCGTACCTGATTTGTAAATCGCCCGTACAGACACATGTTTTATCGTACAGACTCGCCAGTCACAGTATCTGTTCATCAGGTCTTCCTAACGCTCAATATGCGATATCGAAGCAATAGTGGCTTTTAAAGTACCATTTTTTTTAAATAGTTTGAAAGGAGTTCCACAGTATTTAGGTCTATTAAGCTCAGCGTAAGGAAGTCCCTTTGAAGTCATCACCATGGCAACCTTTGATCTAACGACCCACAGGTGTTCTCGTTAGGGCAGTTTAACAGACACACAGACACTTACACACGCACACACAACACAGATGACTTCTGTCTCTCTGTCTGTTTGTCTCACACACACAGACACACATACACACACACAAACAAACAAACACATACACAAACACACACACAAACACACACACAAACACACACACACAAAGACGTTTACGTGTGTTTTATATTGTGTAGTTGTCAACACTGTGATCATTAATAAGGTCATATGATATTTCATATACGTTTGTGTGTGTTCAGGACGTTCAGTAGTTTATTTCCTTAAGTCCACAGTCCAGGCTGCCTCTAATCAGTCTGCTGGCGCTCACTTGGTCACCATGACGACGGCAGCACACAGGTGCTTCATATCAGCCAATCAGTTTAACACACAAACCAACTCAAGTGCTTTGGAGGAGAGACGGGCGTCAGAAACAAAAGCTATATATTGCGACGTCTTACGGCAGTAGTAGCCACACTTTCAAAATTTCTTGCGAAATTTTCTAGTTAAGAAAGCAATCCCTCCTTCCCCTGAGCTCCCTCACTCTTACCCTCACTCGTTCTGGCGGAAGCCACGTTTAATAAATGATCATGACGATAATGAGGTGTGACAGGGAGTGGCGTGTGTATGTGTGTTAGCATTGTATGTGGGTGTACATGCATGTGTGTGCTGTCAACACCACTTTCACACATTGTGTATTGCAGCCTTGCTACAATAACACAGCATTAAGATACTCCAAGTGACACAGTGAATGAATTGTGCTAGCATAGAGAAGCAGAACATGAGCTTTTCAATAATGAGCAAAGCTTCTGTAAATCATTTTAATGGTATCAACAATATCAGCTTTTTTTCAAATTTTTCAATTATTTGCTGGCGGTGCTGGAGGCACCCTGAAGATACTACCAAAGCAGTATTTTGTCATTATGTGGGGTGGGAAAAATGAAGTACATTGAGTGTGTGGGATGTTTCTGTATGAAGAACAATGGTTTTACAGCTGAATTGACTAAACTGAAAATGTATTTGAATGTGCTTGCCAATACATCAAATGAATATACTACATGGTAGAACTCTACAGGTTTTATTCGTACCGGCAGTTATTTAGTTGTAGTTCATTGGAGGTTCAAGAAAAGCCTCAATGTCTGTCATTACCATTTCTATCTTAGGAACACCTGGACCTGAACAACATTAAATATTGAAAGCTTTTCTAATGTGCACAGAAAAATGTTGACAGCAATGCTGTATGAAACACGTTCTGGAAATGAAACAACAAAATGTATCATTTGCCCACAGCCTTCAGAACAATATGCTGCATGTGCACATGGTGTAAGTTGGCCTTCAGGGCTTTTTGCCAGAAAGGGTTTATTCTAACCCAAATCATGATATTTTCTCAAACTTAACTAGGTAAGATTGTTGCCGAAACCTAAAGAAATATCTGGCAAAAAAGCAAATCATCAAGATTGTGAGAAATAGCCTATCACGTTAGGTATGCAGTCCACAACATCACGCTCACAATAACATCTAAGAATATCATGTCATCCAAGTGTCATTAATTACGGGGACATTGCTTTTGGTCCAAATTGTAAGATCCAATAAACTACAAGAAATTTAATGTTCTTCATGAAATATGTTGCTTCTTGTTCGATGACACTAAAAAGGAGTCACTGCCAGGACTTTGTTTCAGTTCTGCAATCCTATAAATCACAAAAAAAGCTTTTTAAAACTACCAAAAGTCAAACCTAGCTATACAAAAGGTGGGAGTCTGTCTACTCACCTGCACTACGACACATTGAGCCAATTACTGTGACATCAACACCGTCATGCTTTGTGTGGGTCAATTCGGTCATCACTTACTGTGAATAAATCTCGACACCAGAAAATGCCTGCTGATACGAGCTGTGACATCAAGCAAAAGAAAAACACGATCAGGAGAAACCCTGCACTGACACTGTTCTGGTGCTACATATTAATACACAGCGGGGCTTGTCTTAAGTAGCTTGCAGCTAAGTAGGAATTAGTGTAAAATAATGTTTAGGAGTTTGCCTGATGTGTTTTATTTAGCTTTAGCATCCATGTGTAAAACAGATACCGTTGTGGATCGTATGGCTTAACATTACTGTATAAAGCCATGTGGTGCATGGCCATAGCAGGACTAAACTACAACTGATCCATACTGATATGTGCTGAGGGTGAAGAAGGGCTAGCAATGGTTCATGACAAGGGAGGAGGGGAGAGAAGATGAAAGAAGGAGTGAATAATGGGAAGAGGGATGAGTGGAGTAAATAGAAAAGGAAGAAGCCGAAATGAGAGGAGACAGTGGGAGGAGGAACTGGAATGGGTCTGAGAAGACAAAATATGAGTTGGGAGAATGGGAATAAGGGAAGATAAGATGAAAGGAAAGGATGGCTTAAAAAGCGGGAGCGAGAGAGTTGAAGACAAAAGGAGAGAACAGGAGAGAAGAAGGAGAACAAAACAGGGTAGCGGAAGGGGCAAGGATAATGGAGCGAAAAGTAGACTGGGGAGATGTAAAGCAGAGAACTGTAGAGAGGAACGGGGAAAGGAGAAGATGAAAGAAGAGTTGAGTAAAGCAGTGGATGCAGGAAATGTGAACGAAGGCAACCCAATTTCTAGATATCGACACTTACAAGGACATACCAAGGAATAGACACAAGGTCATGGAAAGAGATCAATCATAGCAGGACAAATCAAAGGAGTTAGAGAGATGCCAAAAAAGAAGGAAAAAAAGGGATATCCCTGGATCTCTGTGGCCCCTTATGATGAGTGTGCAACATATTTTATTCATGCACTGCTTCACTTCCTCCCTCCCATCCTTTCTCACTCATCTCCCTTTCTTTTCAGGGTTGCTCCCAGGTTCAGGGACTATTGCTTGCATATTTTCTCTCACAGCGATTATCTCCTATCTCTGCTTGTTCTGCATCGCTTTCTTTTTTTTGCCCTCTTTATTTTCCTCGTTGCCCCTTCTGCAACTTCACCTTCACACACATTGCTCCAAATTACTTTAAATCCTGGAGTCATGTCACTGTTGTGACATACCATATCAAAATAGCCCGCATATGGTAGACAAGACAAACACCCAGTAAGTGGAGCAGGTTAGATGTGGTATCGCACAACGTCATAGGCTATTGAGTGCAATCATGTAAACATGCAGTCATGTAAACATGGCCAAACATGCATGAACACATCAACAAATAAACAGATGCAAAGCTCCCTTTGGTTTTTTGCTGTTACGGGGTCATGCATGTCTTCATCAATGTCGAACACTCTCGCTCGCTCTTTTTCAGTCTCATGCAAACCAAATCAATGCGTGTGTGATAAAACAACGCTACGGTAGACAGACCGCAGTTAGCTGAATGGGGTCGCTACACGGCTGTATTTTATGGAGAACATTCTCTACCGGGGACCTTAGACTGTGTGAAACTGATCTCAAAAGCATGTAGCAGCTACTCTGGACAAGCTGGAGTAATGGCTGTTTCAATGGTTGATAAATCAAACCTATAACATCAACCTTCTGGAGATTGAATAACACAAATAAATAAAACAAAAATAAAAACTCATAGAAGCCACAGGGATTTCACAAGTTAAAATCTACGTTGTGGAATGGAAAAACACGAAACAATAAAACGTCATCAGATTGTCTGTCAGTCTTGTGATGTGCAAATTGGGCCAATTAATGCAAGCGTTTGAATGAGTCAGAAGACATGAATCACATGTTTTTGTACCAGTGCACACACAGCTGTGCGCTGCTGTTGAAGCAAGTTCTACTGAGTATGTGACTCGCGCAATTACTTACACAAACAAGTGAAATGAAAGATTTTCTCATTTCACTGAAAGAGCTTGAACGAGTCATCTCCCTGGAGGAGAACCAATCACCGCTGCAGACTCTTGGCAACTAATCTGTGACTGGCATTAGGGACAATTGTTACCAAAAAGAGGGCAATAGACTGTGAAACACAGACCTGGAGTAAAATGTGACCGTAATTCTATTCATTTGTAAACAACACACATCGGGAAGTTGGGGGAGGGAGGGGTTGTAGGTTTGGGCCTTGGCTCAACAGTGAGCAACTGTATGGTCTGTGTGCTGATTTGGAACGTGAAGCAATCAAACAAACACAAATACATCACTTGTAAGGCTTGATGAGACTTGCCTGACCCTTGCCGCTCTCATGCAGACATGCAAAAGCCAAATCAAGAGTAGGGCAGTTAAGGCAAACCAGTGTGGCTTGAATATCAACTAACACTTAACCTTCCGAAACTTAAATTCATCAATAATTCCACTAAATTATTCAAACCTCTGTCTGCCGCTCTCTCTGTCCTCGTCTCTCCCTCTGAGTCTGGTACAATGGCGCCCTGTGGGCTTCCTGTGCTGACAGGAAGAGAGCGACTTTTCACAGCCGGCCAAGACACACAGCTGAGCGGAAGGCGAGCCCCCTTTCTGAGCCGGTCGCCGCACCCCCACCCCCACCCCTTGCCCATTGCTTTTTGGATCACACTTTTCCTCTCATGTTCTTCTTCACTCTGTGTTGACCAGCCTCACGACTGTCTCCAGCCACAATTTGTCTTTCTGAATGAGCTCACCCTGGCTCAATATCTGGCCATTACTTAATAGCTTAATATCTTCCCTCAATCACATGCCGCACATTCTCTCCAATTATTTTTCGTTTGTCTATTCTTTCAAAGAAAAAAATACAGCTTTCCGTACATCTCTGTTATAAGCCCTTTACTTTCTGTGTCGATATATGTAGCTTCATACAATGAAATTGCCATATGGTAAATATTTCATATTTAATAGTATTACTATTATTATTATTATTATTATTATTATTATTATTATTATTATTAATTAAAATATTTGACACCAGAAGGTCTATAAATAATTTAATTTGAAGACATAATTGGTCAAATCAAATCTATATCATATGAAATACGGCTATAGTCATAATACAAAGTCAAGGATGATCCCGTCTTTAATAAGGAAGTTGATTATTAACTGTTTAACCATTAACTGAATTATATTATCAGGTACATAATTAAAAATACATTATTACAATTAAAATGTTAAAGTTTGATGGATGGGTTAAAGTCTGATAATATTATTCAGTTAATGGTTAAACAGGATGCAAAGAGTAATGGGCTACCGGGGGAGATGATGAGACAGCTGCTGCTGCGGGTACCAGCTAATGACCCAGAGGCAGAGGTGGACACCTTTAATCCTTTTTTAGATGGTGGTCACTCTTGCGACTAGCGAGGCACTATCTCTGTGTTCCTCGGCCCCAACTGAGCAGGTAGTATCGGCCGCGGGTCTCACAGTAAACAGACCGAGCGCAAGACTAAACCCCACAGCAAGTCTAAATAGTACCATTGATTTGTGTCTGTTGGCTGTACAGTGGTGCAGTGGCTCGCAAGATCCCCTCACATCCCCCTGGGTTTTGATCCACGATCCCGGGTGGTTCTTCTGTGTGGAGTTGGCCTGTTCTCCCTGTGGCAGCATGGGTTCCCTCCGGGTCCTCCAGCTTCCACCCACAGTACAATGACACGCAGCTTAGGTTAATTGGAGCGTGAGCGTGCATGCTTCTCTGCGATAATAATGATAATAAAGTGGTGACCTGTCTAGAGTGAACCCTGCCTTCGCCCAATGTCAGCTGGGATTGGTTTCAGCACCCCCGCGACCCTAAATAGGATGTTTTGGAGAATGTATTATTGTCTGTTTACTAGTAATGATTGGTTAACAATGGTCAGCCATAAATCAGTAAACATTTTAAATTAGCATCCCTGGTTTTCACTTTCTTCATCTTATGCGTGATACAGGAAAAATCTGCGATTGGCCAGCACAGGTAAACACGTTTGGTGATTTGGTATAACTTATGCTGACTGACTATCTTCCTCTGCACCTTGTTCTTTAAAACAGGAAATTTAACCAATTTTTTTTAACTGTCGGCTTAAAGTGAGTGGTGACTTTACTCACGGGTCCTTTCTCTGTCGATAGGCCCAGCTGTGATGGCCCAGCTTGACAGTGGTGTGGTCCACACTGACGATAGACTGCTCTTACTTAACTCTCACAACAGCTTGCAACACATATCAAAAATATAAACACAAAAATAAGCTTCCTGCAGTGCTGAGTCTGAATAAATTGTTCTGTCATTGAATGACCATGCAGCGCATTTGATGCTATCGTGAGGTGCCTCTCACCAAGCAATGCTTTGGTATCTGTTCGAAGGAGGCGGATTTGAACAGCGTGATCTCTTCCAAAAAAAGAAATTGTCAACTGATGTGTTCCACCTCCTGATGAGCTGCTTCCTCGCTCACTTTTAGGCAGTGAGTGGGTCTGCTACTGTCTTTGTGTTCCATCTCTCAATCCCATTAATTCTCCATCACTTTCCCTTTGGTTAGTTAAGGAGTGTGTTTCAACTCATCAGTCAGCTCTCACATTGCATGACGTGGACCCACAGGGAGCACTGATAAGATGTATGTGTCGCAAGTGGCTGAAAGCGAATTTTAGTGATCAGCTTTGGTGCTGATGTCAGCAGGAGCGACTGCGGATGAACTTGGTTGGACATCTTTCTTTACTGCTTGTTGTTTCAACTGGAAAAGTGTCCAACTGCAGAGTCACCAATTTGACAGTGAATTTTCTCCTCCAGCAGCCAAATGGAAAAGGAAGAAGACAAGCACAGTGACAGTTCCTTGAAAGCTTCTAAAAGGATCAGAATTGCCAGCTATTCTCCATTATATATAATTGACAGCTGAACACCTTTAAAATATTTAAGTGTAAGTCAAACAAAATAACAAGTTTAACCATTATGCTACCAATTAGGGTCCCCACAAACTCCAGAGAAATATCTTTTGTTTTGCAGGTGCTGTAATCATTGAAATTCTTTATGACTGTCAAACATTGTGATCCTCATATGGTTTCTGTTTAATTAGTTGTTGTTCTGTATAACTATTCAAATATCAAAACAGTGGGACCCCGGTAAAAAGCCAATTGCAGCCTGCAAACAGAAAGAAAGAAACATGCAGTTGTAACACTCGCTGCCTCCAACTGTAAGTAAAGCTATTACTTTCCTTGACTATAGGTGGTAGAGCTTAGACTGAAGCAGCAGCTCCAGAGCTGCAGGCTTTCAGATCAATGCCAGAGTGAATTCTTGTTCTGTATTCTAAGCCCATCCTCCTCTGTTTCTATCTGTCCACCTGCAGCTCTTTGTTCTCCGTGTCTAAGGTTTAACCAGAACACAGGTAGAAATCAATTGCAGTAGAGGTTAAGACACCAATTTCTCCACCAAGAGCAGCCTTAATAGAACATAATGCAATTTTGCCACAAGGCATACGATGACTGAAGGTACAGTCATAAAAGTTGATACATCTCAGTGGACACCCACTGCATATTACTTTGGACTTAACAGGGGCATTAAAGTCATTCTAAGAATTATTAGAAGAAGTAAAATATAGAGAGATACTGTGAAGGCTATGAAGTGTGAAACAGTGATGTAGAAATAGCTGAGCAAGATTTAGTCTCTGGATATCAAATAAGCACCTAATCAATAATTGTTTGCCTCTTAATGGAATTGTATTATGATAAAACTATGTATTGAGATGATGATCATGATGCCAATCGCTGTCATCTTTATTGCAGCAAGTACATCAAATTCCTCATAAATATATAATAATTGTTCATATAAAGTAGTTTTATCAAATTTTTAATATTGTTACTCTGTAAATGTGTGCATAGTCAGTGAATATGTGATTGTATTTATTCAATGTGTTCTCTACAATTTCAGTGGTAACTGTTATGTGTATTTTAAAATTAAAGGGAAAAAAAATCATTGTACAACAAATGTATTCGTTTTCAAAAAGAGGCTTTTGTCCTGTGGTTATTTGATAGAGACTATTTATTTATTGTATAATCAAAATGTGTGATATATATATATATATAAAATTTTCCTTTAGTTAAAATGGTCCATATAAGGAGGAATAATTTGATAATTTGGCCCAAACGGTACAATATTGCAGTTGTAATACAATGTATAATTGAAGGAAAATCAAGCCATTAAAGTTCTTGTCAGCAATACATGACCTATCAGTTTGTTTTCTTTAGAAACTGTGGGCAGCATGCAAGTACGCATATGCATAATATTTTGATTACAAAAAAAATAAACACATAAAAACCCTTTAGACATGTATATGAAGCTGTCTTTGATGGGTGATGAATGCAGAACATGTTTGTTAGGATTTTACAGCTCGTGGTCTTCCAGCAACAACTCACAGCCACACATAGAGATTATACTGGGGTGCAACATGTTGTTTAGGGTGACTGATGTTACAGGGGACACATGGGCATAAAAAGGAGCAAATATGAGGGAGCATAAAAAAACATGAACAGGGCCTGAGAGATGTGCTACCTATCAGGAGCAAGTGTAGATGGGAGGAGCGAATTACAGTGATTGAGTGGACGAGTGCGTGTGATGACAGGAGTGCAATGGAAGTGAGAGATGGGGACAGATATTGGGGTATGGGAGACATGAAGTGAAAGGAAAGAGAGAGAGAGGAGGAGGAACATGACGGAGAAGAAGAAGAAGAAGAAGAAGAAGAAGAAGAAGAAGAAGAAGAAGAAGAAGAAGAAGAAGAAGAAGAAGAAGAAAAGTGGAGGGAGTGAACATAAAAAGGGAGAGAAGATGAAAGGAGATTAGTGGAGGTCACCCGTGTGTTTTTTTTTTCATTGAGACAAAAGTGTCCCTGAGTGAGTCTCTTGAGGCCTACATACTGTATACGCAAAAAACACTCTCTCGCTCCTTCACTCTCCCCCTTTCTCTCTCCCCCTCTCTCTCTCTCTCTGAATGTTTCATGGCTTCCATTTGCAAGATTACATCTTTCAATTAAGACTGAGATGGTTGTCTCTTGGTCCCTGTGAGTGTTAGAAATGAAATTCCCTGAGAATATTCATTTACTGCCTCGACTACCACAGATTCACAAATTAAAGAATCTTACTGTACCAAGCAAAATAATAAAAAATTACACAAAATGTAGATTAATATCAGTAAACAGCTTATAGTAGATGACTATAGGGAACTTTTAACTCGTTGTGAAACAGTCTCAAATGAAAAACTGATGCCTCTTCATGACCTACATAAGTTAACGAGACCATCAACAAGAAGGTTCTTGTTTGGCTATTTCTATATAGTTATTCCTAATGCGCGTTATCGATGCCACTGTGCTGGATTCCACGCGAAATCAGATCAAATCCTGCAGGTTAACCAGAAACTACTCAGATTACAGCAGGGCCTTCGCAAGCATCCGGCCCAAGCAAGAAGAGGAGAGCTCAACATCCAGGAGCAGCGGCTCCTCCTGCAGCCAAGACCTGAGCTCCACCTCCCTGCTCAGCCTGGAGGCCCGCGCTGTAATGTTTATATGACGCGCCAGTGTGAATTCAGACAAGAAGAAAACCCCCTCACTCATGCTGCTCCCTCACCAGCAGCACCCATTCTATACTATAGATCACCATCAGAGTCATGGCTCTATCAGCTGTTTAACAGCTGATAATTTGCATAAGGACGTTGATGCATTATGGAAATTTGGCCAGAGATGTGTTTTATACAATGAAGTTTATTACAGGAATCAAAGCAAATCAAAAACAAACACTAAAAGTCAAAAAGTGGAATAAAATCACAGTCAAAACATGCAAAACAACAAAACAAGGGTGGCAAAACAGACAAAACAGCAAATGCAGGTCAAATGGTAAAGCCAGCATGCTAACATACCCACATTTAGAACATATAATGTTGACTAATCGATTTAGCGTTCAATGCGTCAAGACAGACTCTGGTGATGCAAGAGGAAAAGTCAGGGGACCATGAACAATAAACCTCCTCTTATAAAGACTACGAATAATTACAAAAATCCCTTCAGTAGTTGTTCAGGTATTTCAGTCGGGACCAAAGTAAGGGGGCTGACCAGCCAAATGAGAATGAGTGAATAAACCTCTCAGAAGAATTCAGTATCAATTTACAATAAGTAAGGAAGCAGGGCCGTGACCAGGAATTTAGAAATATTGAGGTCAGGATTCCCAAATCCAACTCTGCCCCCCCCCCCCCCGAAAGAAATTATAAAAGAACACCAAAAAGACAATAACTTTCTAATTAATATTTTAAAATAACTCTAAAAGTCATATTGTTAATACTTAATGTTTTCCTCCATGAAGGTCAAGTCAGTTCAAAGCTTGACAAGGAATGGGTAATGGGAAATACACTTGAACTTATAGCTCCTTTCTAGTCCGGTCACTCAAAGCGCTTTTACATGACACACCATTCACACATTCACCTGTATAAATATTGGCCTAATGTTGATTTAATTCTTTCTCTCTTTCCTTCCTTTCAGTTAATCCTTAAAGCAGTTTTATTTAGATATATTGAATCGAAAAATGCTGGAAATAGCTTGTCAAATAAACATACAAATATTCAATTTGAAGTGTTCTTCCCTGAAACTCCCAAATTCCCCGGAAAAAAAAAAATATAACCATGGATGATAGAAAGAGAATCAAATCACTTGTATGGTTTTACATGCAAAGTATATATGTTCATTGTATATTGTGGCATTATTTTGCAGCTACTTTAAGTTAACTGCCGGAACGTTTTTGAGTGTAAATTCCATTTCATTCCAGTCAGACTACCTTTTTCCCTCTGATATCCATCAAATAAAACAAAGTGTTTTTGCATCTGGGGCTCTCTTGTGCCTCTGAGGCAATAACCTTGATAACTGCCAGTGAGTTCCTGAACGCATTTCAATAAAAGCAAAGGAATAATTTTGTTTATACCGGCGCTGATAGCTGTAAACTGAAATTGATACCTAAAGAGAGAAACAGTGCTGATTTATAATACCAAGTATGTGAAATTTGAACTCCTATTTTCAGCATTTACATAGATTGGCTGGATTTAATTTTACACCTGAAGACACACGTGGCACTGCTCTGCTCTACAGTCATTGTGACTGGCGCCCCGGTATGTAATACTGAATTGTTGTCTGCCGACTTACCAGAAAAATACCTATATTTAATTAACAAAATCTTAGGCCAAAAATACAAAACAAAAGATTCCCCTTCTTCCCTCTCAGGTCGGTAATACATACAGTTGCACGATAATTCTTTAAATGTCGGACTGTCTCAATTATTATATCTTAAAAACTCCAATCTCTTAAAAACTCAAATACCGTAAATGTCAGTTATTGAAAAACATTTTTATTTACCACATATTTCAGATTTAGAGTCCAACGTTAGCTGGGCTGTTAGAATAACTGACAGTAGAATAGAAAAGTGGCAAAACTCTTATCCAGACTGAAGCAGGTTCTTCAGTAGTCCCTCCATGTTTTTATATGAATACCATACCATCAGGGCAAGCAAACGTACAAATGCAAAATACAATTATATTCAAGAAACTTTACTTCCTTTTTCTGTTGGCCCCATCATAGTATTAATGTCTTATTGCACACTAAACTCTGTGCCAATAAATGACAGTCAATAAGCACATTTATATAAGGAACTTATATAATATTTGGGTTTCATTGATTTTCTTAAACCATTTAAATTGCTTCTGAGTATAATCTTTACAGAGTACCCGCTTTCCGATACTGCACATTAGGCAAGAATTAAGGGAATGCACTCCCAATAATTTCGTGACATCAATCCTCCTGCAGTGTTTCTCTCTGTCAAATGGCTGTGAGGGGGTTTTAGAAAGCTCCTTCAATCAATAGGATTTTTTTGGTATCACATTGTCCTCTGATATTTCAACTCGCTCCGTATTCATTAAGTGTATTCATTTGGGTCCTGCTCTTATGCCCTCTTTCGCTCTTCACTATGAATGATCGTCCTAAGGTGGGTGGTGCCTGCTCTTTATTGAAAATCTGAGATGAAGTAGATACAAAATAT
>NW_027175931.1:9066622-9091622 GCF_023055335.1 Clinocottus analis | reverse complement strand
AATACATTCTAGGAACAATGAATACCATACTCAAATGTTGACACATGTGATATCAATGTTGTACAATGGTGTCTTTTTGAGTGTTTTATATGCTCTTCCTGTTTTAACTGTTGCTAAGCTCCATTTAGCCCAAGTAAATAGATGGTTTTCAACATCCCATTGTGTCACTTGCACAGCCTTAATAATTAAAAGCAATCAAGTTGCCTTAAACAGCCCACTCTCCTTCCCTGCCTTAAGATTCTTATTCTAAGTAGTTATTTTATTATCTGTGAATATGTTTTATGTCTTAATTTCTACTTAACTTGTAAGGCATGCACACAATTTGCACCTTCATTCAAAAGACCAAATCATAAAACAAATTCAAAACTTTGGACAAAAATAGATTGCAAATTCTATAAAAGTGTTATTATTAGCCTGGAGTGAGTTTTGTCCTGAAAACCACAGTGAAAATATAGACCTATCTGTTCTGCTAATGCTACATGGACATTGTCATATGTTTCTGCACTCACACACTAATGCACTAACCGTGTTCTTTATATTTGAAGGTAATTCCTGCATATTTAATCTTAAAATAGCAGTCAGATGAAAGCATTTCCACTGAAAACTCTCTTTAGTGGCAAACTCCTGAGCACATTTGTATGTTAGAGCATAAGTGTGCTTGAGTGTTGAAGAAAGAATAAATGTGTGTTTGAAACTGCTCACTGATGGGATGAGAGCAGTGAGTAATAATACAACCCTTTCTCAGTTTTCATATATTCTTTTGAAAATATCAGAAGCTTAGCTTGTCAACAGTTTGCATTAATGACAAATATTCATTATTTTAAAAGACTGGCAAAATGTCCTCATAAACATCTCAAACCAATTCTCCAGCAAACTCAAAATGTCCATCTGTCCATTCTCTCTGTCCATTTCTTTATTTTGCATGGCCCAAATCAGATTAGTTTTTTTCCCAAACTACTAGTATGAACAGTGTTCTGAAAGGGAAGTGTGGTATTCACACACCGGCAGTGTATGCACAGATGTGCTCGCTCAACATGGTTGAACACATGATCTGGCGTTTGCACTGGTTTGAGCAGATTAGTTCGTCGATCAGACAATGAGAGAGATAAAGCAGTTCTGAAGGGGAAAAGGTGGTAAAAATTAATCTCATTCTTCTAATATCAAATGTACATAATCATTTTGTTCAATATTGACACATCTTTTATGCAAAGAGGTCACTTATCTTGAATACTTAATGCATGTATTTCATAAATTGGTTTAACTATATTATTTATTATAATATGAAGGACTATTATGTAGCATAATCAGAAGTATATGGATAATACACATCCTCACACACACACACACACACACGTAGTCTACATGTAGAACACTAACAGACAACCACAAATATCCTTGTCTGTTTTGGCCCTGTAATAAAACCTTACAGGCTGTAATGTATAATTATACTTAAATCAGCTTCTGCCATATCAGATGAAATGACCCTTTCCTTTCCCGCATGCAACCGCGCTTTATCCATTCTCTGTCAAGACCAGGCTTTAAGGACTGCTCCATACTCCTTCATTAGACAACTGTATACATATAGACACACACACACACACACACACACACACACACACACACACACACACACACACACACACACACACACACACACACACACACAAACAAACAACTTTGTCCTGCTGCAGGAAGCTTGATTACAGCCATTACCAGTGTGACAGCAGTGCCACAGTTAATGATATCTGTGTTATATACAAAGAAGAGCTTTGTGGTGAGTTATTAATACTAAAACGCTTCGCCTTTTATGGCCTTATCAATAAAGGCTGTTCCACCAGTCGATACAGCTGCTTCACGCCAATGACTATCCATCCAAAACGCAAATCGACCTACCGAGATATGTGTGTGTGGGTGTGTGTAGCGGACTGTAAAAGCAAGTGGGTACATGTTGTGTTTTGCAAAACCTCACAACATGCGCATTCTTCTTTCAAAGTCGAGCGGCCCAGTGGAATGCATACTGCATGAGTTTCCTCTCGAATCCCAGGCTCTAGCCTTGGCATGGGTGTGTAACAGCATGCCACCATTGAATGGTCTTCCGACCACTCACAGCGCTTTAACACTACATGACATCATTCATTCATTCAGACCCATTCACACACTGATGGGAGGAGCCACCATGCAAGGTGCCACATCAGTATCATCAACCATTCATACAGACATTCATATACTGTAGGCGCAGCTACGGGAGCAATTTTAGGGTTAAGTGTCTTGCTCAAGGACACATTAACATGGGCCCTGTTAGCGGCTAGCGGCGCCGGGGATCGAACCGACAATTCTCTGATTGAAAGAGGATCCTGCTCACCACTAAGCCCCAATCGCCCAGAGTGCTACCTAAAAAAACTAAATCATGAAACAAGAAAAAAGAACGTGCTTTAAATCATTGGTATGTGTGCAATACACTCTGTGCTTCACATAGTACTTAATGAGAGAAAATGCACAACTGTTCTTTTCACAGCTCGGGCAGCAGAGGTTGTAAACAAATTCCCACGTTTGCCTGAAAGAAATGCAAAGACGGAATTCAAGAAAATGGCATTTTACACAGTATGTCCGTCTTAAACTCTGATTTTGCAAAGTGAATTACTGGTTCAAGTTGGACTTTCTGTGTGTAAGAATAAAAAATAGATGGAATAATTGATGATAATAATAATAATAACACTTGGTAGCATTCACTAAATGTACATATAAGTGCAAACAGAAAAAAGACAGAGGGGGATGTCTGCAGCAGTGTACCAGAAAGAATTGAGTGAAAAATAAATGCACTGTACAACTGAGCAGATGGACAAAAGTCAGAGGTAAGCAGAGCAGACATGAATATGAGAGAATATGACAGCAGGTGAAAAGACCAGAAAGGGCTAAAGCAGGTACTTCCATAATCTGCTTATTTTACTGGTGAAGGACGGAACCTTTAGGAAGCAGTATAGTGAGTAGCAAATGAAAAAGGGAACAAAACACATTAGATAATAAAAAGAAAGGAACCTGGGAAGAAAATAAATTTAAAAAAATCCAAAAAATAAAATGCATGCATCGACTTGGTTTAACATGGATTAGATGCTAAAACTCAGAAACAACAAGCAATTAATTCTCACTTAACAGTGACTCAAACCAACAAACTGACCTATTTGTCAGCCCTGGCATTGCACTCATCACTACACAAATCACATTTTCTCTGTCTCTGTTTTTGTCCCTAACACATGTTAGCCTGCCAGAGTTGTGTGTGGAGGACTGGAGAGCGATTCGGTCCATGTCGACATGAGGATCTGTGTCGTCTCAGGCTACTCAGAGTGCTGACAGATATATGCAGCAGGAGGTAACTGCAGTCAAGTGAGCTGTCATCTGCTAAACTTTGGTCAAGCCAGCTGCACGTGAAATTGGATGCTTGTCGATTTGTGCTGTTGCGGTGCCGATGCTTGGATAGGCCAAGAAGCATGGAGATAGAACATTTAAGCAATAATTTGTTCCATTTTGATATAACAACTCAAAAACAACATGATCTTGTTCATGATATGAAATATAATATAATCCAATACTAATCAAATCTAAAGTTACACTGCTGTACAGTTTTTTATTAAAAAAAAGGAGACTCGATAGTTCAAATATGATTAAATAATTGCGGTTATTGGTTAGCTTACATTTTCACTGGAGTTCAGTTCAGGATGACCCTGACTATGTCAAATCTTATGTGATTTTACTGTCTGGCCTCGAAGACAATTTAAAAGTCAGGTCAAATTACAATATAATATTAATGAATCCCTTATATTTGAACCGTTGGCACAGGAATGTATTATAACTTTCGAGCTCTCTCTCTCTCTTTTTTTTAAACGGTACAGTAGTATGACTTCAGATTTTATTATAATCTTGTTAAATCAATTCAGACAAATGTTTCCTTCGCTGTTAATCTATCTTCAAGTTGTTTAGGCTATCCAAGCATCCCAAAGCATGGGAACTATACCGATGACTTACTTTCCACACATTATTGTCATCTATCATCTGGCCGAAGACCAAGTTCATTATTTTATCCAAGAGACAAATTCATGTGGTTTTCCTGCCCTCTGCACTCCACGGGCCAAAGCCGTGCTCTGGACCTGTGTTTCCTGCCTTAAGCTGCCTTTTCTGTTTCAATCTAATTGAGGATCATTTTCTTGTTCACCCTGCCCATGAAAGTCTTCTCGCTCTAGCCTCAAGCGTTGATACTACACTTAACTGCATCAACATGTCTTGCATAACATATATTATCACTCTGATCAAATACGTTTACCCTTTAAGTACTACTGAGTGAAATTCTATTATTTTACAACCCTGTAAAAGAATATTATTGGTGCATATACAAGATACAGCAGCTGGTCTGGGGGTCTAGTCACTCGTTTGAATTATTCACAGTAACTACTCAATTAGTTCAAAAAACCATTTGTTTGTAATGCCAGCTGCTATTGAGGTCCTTACATAACACGTGAGCTAAACCATATCTTTGCTGCTTTTCAGTCTCTGAATTCTAATGGATGTTATCATTACTTTTTTGTTGAGACTTAACGGCATCACAATAATTAATTGTAACTCAAAGAAGTAGACTACAAACTGTGTGTGTGTGTATATATATATATATATATATATATATATATATATATATATATATATATATATATTAACTGAGGTGAGATTCAAAACAGCGATCTTCTGATTGAAGAGGACTGACGTCTGAATTTTTGGTCTTTATGTTTCTAGTTTATTGTTGAAAGGTCTTAAAATATGGTTTATCATCCAAAAACCTTCGCCAATGATTTTTAACATAAAGAAATATTGTTGTTATTATGCTGTGATTTTACTGGTCTGGCCCACTGGACCCCATGCAACAGGCCCCTCCACTAAAATGAGTTTGCCACCCCTGACTTAGAATTAAGGGTTAAGCGTCTTGCTCAAGGACACAGCAACATGGACTAGTAAAACCGGGCTTCGAACCACCGATTCTCTGATTTAAAGACGGGCATGCTAATCACGGAGTTTCTATCTGTGGTTGAAAGATACCTGTTGCTTTCACCCTATTCTCAGTGTTTATTGTGTATAGTGTGTGCATATTTTTGTATCCTGGTCGTCAGGAAAAGTAAAAAGACAACTAATAGTAAAATGAAATAAATATTTAGATTTCTTTACTGTGCTATTAATGTCATTTTTGGATGATTCCAATAGTTCTGCCGTTGCTCTTCCTCTACACTTTTAAAACTAAAAGAAGACAGAGGACTTTTACAACAAAGTCCCAGAGGTTGTTGTCCAGAAGGATAGACAAATGGACTTAGGACCATGCCTACACTGCCGTCGGCTATACCGCCTATTTCTATTTGAATTCAATAAATTATGAATTGTGGAATTGCAATGCCAAATTAAAAGCACACGAAGAGTGCAGAGGAAATCTAAATATGTACCTTACCTATGTGTGTAAAGAATGCTGATATGAATTTTTTTTTAAAAACAGCAGTCAATGTGCAAGCCGCCAGTTGAATGGTGCTTTAAGCTACTCTACTGGGTTCATATGATTGTCAATCTGACTGAAAGAGTCAGAGCCTCATCAGCCACAAACCCCAACGCACGACTGGTTTGTATACATTTATAGCTACATCCAGGATTGTGAATGTGTTTTTTTAAAGAGAAATATCTCAGGTAATTAATAACTGTGAAGACCTTTGAATCTCAGATGGGATTTCGACTGGGCTCATTCACTCTCATTCAATTTTCATCTTGCAGCACCGTGGGAGACATAGAGGTGAGGAGGCATGGGAGGGGGGAGTGAGAGGAAGAGAGAAACAAAGAGGAGTTCATAGAGCACAGCGAGGCAAGACGAAAGAGTGAAATAATAAGAGAGCGGAAAGGAGAAAGGTGAGGAAACAAAGCGAAGACCAGTGCAGGAGAGAAGGGGAAATGAGAGTCAGGAGGTGGAGCAGAGGAGAAAGGCAAAAAGGCAAAAGGAAAGGCTGTTTTATGTGAGAAGGAAGCATAAACAGAAGAGTGAAGAAGGAACAAAGGAGCAAATCTAAATTCACCATTTAGTGATGCGTGTTTTGTGTATAGATGTATGTTATAATTATGATGCCAGTGGGATGTCCATATCAATTAAGGTCTATCATGATAATAAAGATAAACTAAGTAGGAGGTCTAATTGTTTTGCAAATGTAGCATAGATTTGTTTTAAAAGAAATTCAAGGACCTTACAAATCTGTAAAACCACACAAAACATGGGTATAGGTATAGGACTGAGTTGAACTCCAAAGAGCTTTAGCGGTCCCAACTCTTTGTAGGGAATGATGTTTATGTTCACAAACCACCAAAAGCCATTTGGAAGTGTGCTGTGGCAATACGTCCCCCCCACACACATACCCAGTAACAGTGATCGGTGACAAATATGAAGATGACGACAACGATAGAAGCAGGAAAACTGTCAAGCTGACTTCAAACAGACTGCGGTACTATGCAGTGTGTGGAAAAAAAGGTCAACCATGTAAGATGCAGGCACAGCAGGTTGTCTTGTACACCTGTGTCTTTTTTTTTAATGTATTGCTTGCGTGTCTGTGTGTTGAAATGGTTTAGGTGTGTGTACGTACAGTACAGTACAGCGCAGCATCGCTCCGTGTGCTTTCAAAAATGTCAAAATGACTGGCTGTGTATGGTTCGGTGTGTGCCAGTTTTCTTGGAGCTTGCATGTGTGTGTGTGTGTGTGTGTGTGTGTGTATGTGTGTGGGTGGGTGTCATATACTACTGGCTACCCCAAGCTCTGCATCCTCATAGTGGTTAGCAGTGAACATGGCAGAAATGTCATTGAGCTTTAAGAGCTCTTCACTGCACAGAACTGACAGACCTAGGGGCAGATTTTTACCAAGCAGCCTGGCACTACACACACACACACACACACACACACACACACACACACAGAGTAGTCTTCATGGAGAATTGCTTGGGGTGCTTGGAAAATTTAAAGCGTGAAATACTTTTAACTGATTATGTCTGAACACTGTTGTGTAA
Organism: Clinocottus analis; assembly: GCF_023055335.1. Taxonomy (NCBI): domain Eukaryota; kingdom Metazoa; phylum Chordata; class Actinopteri; order Perciformes; family Cottidae; genus Clinocottus; species Clinocottus analis. The sequence goes on along the minus strand of NW_027175931.1, from coordinate 9,084,557 downwards.
ATGTGAAAGCGCGTCTGCAGCACTTTTCTGTTATTTACTTCTAATTACTCTTTGCTTATTTTTTTGGACTTCATTACCGTCCATGTTGGTCATTACTCAGTATCTCTGAGGTTGCTGGTTGGCAAAGTGCCGATTTTTGGGAGTCCACGGTGCATTACAGAAATGTAGCTTGGATATTAGAGTGTGTGTGTGTGTGTGTGTCTGTGCGTGTATGAGAGAGAAAGAGAGAGAGAGTATCTGATTGGGCCGATCAAGTGGACATATTTCCCTCACAGATGTTTAACTGACAAATGAATAAGTGCATTAGTACAGCAGATGTTGTAGTAGACTCCTGAGGACCCAAATGTAGAAGATCAACCTCGTCATTACTGACTGAATTTTTAGCCACGTCAAGTGTTTGTTTTTTTGGTGTGTGTGTGTGTGTGTGAGGGGAGGTCGGGAGGGAGATTATTCATGCCCGTCACACTGCAGGCATGAACTGAAATTGAAATGGTATTTTCACTGTCCCATGACGAGTGGCAGAAAAACACCTCGCTGATATTGTACCCAGAGGCTTCAGCCTGCTTTGTCTTTGTGGAGAATCAGGTAGTTCACAAAGCAACGCGGCAGATTGCTCCACAACTGCTGCCGTCAAATGTTGTGTCAGCCTCCAGGTACGCACACCCCAGAGATTTTAATGTACTACAAATGTAGAATGTAGAGTACATCAAAGTGTTTTCATTCCAACCACTTCTGCTGATGAGTTTATTTTGAATAATGGCAGCAGCGATACAGATCTGTTACGTCTGGTCAGTCTTCTGCTGAGAGAGAGAGAGAGAGAGAGAGAGAGAGAGAGAGAGAGAGAGAGAGAGAGAGAGAGAGAGAGAGAGATATCTTTCATTGCTCTTTCTATCAATAACCAGAACTGATGTATTTTTTCTTCACATTGCTAAGATATGTCTTTATCAAACTATGAATCGTCTCAAAGCTGCATTTCTTTCCGCAGGCTTTAAAGATTTAACTTTTCAAAAGACGTGTTCCACATTTCTCTCCTGTGTGATACCTTTTACTTTATTCTCCAACCACCTTGAACCTCAGCTTTCACTATTAACCTCCTCCCCACATTCCATGTCTCATCTTTCATTCATCTCTCCCTTTCTTTCGCTCTGCGTTGCCACCTCCACACCTCCCACTATTTTATCACGTTCGCTTTGATCTGAGCGAAGCCATTTCCTCTTCGTTTTGGTGACAGCACATCTTAATTAATTGTTTAGTCTTATCTTCAACGTGTGATTGAGAGAGGATAGTTGTGCGCTATCGCTTGATGTCACAGCCCTTTGCTTGTAAGCGCACATTTTAAAATCAAAATTTGAATCTACTTAAACAGTGGAAATAGGAAATTATCATACAAGCCACAGTGAAGATATTTCCATAATAGATTGAATTGATTTTCATCATATCATCTCTTTAGCCGTATACACCTTTTTAATCTGATCCTCTGTTGAACATGGCACTACATATTACATTTTAGCGGGGTAACTTTGTGTGTAGAATATAATTGAATTAACTTGGTTCTGAAAGCAGTCAATACTGAGGCCAAAGAGCACAAACAATATGCTGCAAACATTCTTGTTCCTGGAATGTGCATTGATGATAATGCAAGAATTAATCAATTAGAGAGCACACCATTAATTAATTATTTGACTTTCAGCACTAATTAATTTGTAACCCAAAGAATAATCATTTCTGTGGAACTGTCAGATGTGTGTTTGAGGTGTTGGCACCAACGTAAGGAGACACAACCAGTAAATGACTCTTTGTCTCTCATTCTTCTCTTGTGTTGTGCTGCACATTTAACACTTGTTTAAGCCACTCTTTTTCTTTATCGTCCTTATTTTACTCCATCTTTTCTCACTGAAAATGCATGTTCAGTTGTTTTCTTTATTTGCTTTTGGCATTGTTGTCTCTAAGGGACATTTTCCTTCACTCTGTCTCGTATTCATTTGAACTAACGTCGTTGTAAGTGCAAATAATAGCATTTGCAGAAAGTGGGAATTTTCTCCTTTTTCATTAAGGCATTTCTTTGCTATCTTGCTTTTACATTAAATAATTGACTTTAATTGATGTTGTGTTAAAACAGCAAAAGCAAACATTCAGAGGAATAAGTCTTGATGCTGTCATGATGTACCGGGTGAACTGTATGGATGTGTGTGTACAGGCATCTCCCTTGTTCTTCCTCTCTTAATGTCATTCATCTTTTCTGTCCCTTCTTTGCATATTTGTATTGCAACATCTTATTTTAAAACCCCCTTTTATGCCATTCATTCATTCTCTCCCTTTCTCTCTCTAAAATGTTAACCCTGAGGGGCTCATAGATTGCAGCACAGTGGCCATATAGCAGGGTGGAAGATACACATCCAGGATGCTCACTTTCACACACATGATATTCAAGTATGCTCAGATAAAAGCAGAAATAGGCTTTCTTTGCACTGAAAGACATTTAGACGCAAGAGAACAACCTCAGAGAACATGGCAGAGAACAAACCTCCATCAGCGTTGAATAGCTCACGATGCCGTCTTTTATAGCAGCATTAATTAGAGACAGGACTGTAAAAAAAAAATCACCTTTCTGTCCAGCTTATGACGTGAGTGTATCCCAAAATAACATGTTTGCCATTGAGGGACAAAGCCCTTGAGTGACAATATAATCATTGTGATGTGAACAAAGTAAGGAAGGTGACTGTTCACACTGAACTGGGTTTAAACTTTCCTGGGTTAAGAATGTGCTGTGCAGTAGGGAATGGTAACAAACTAAGAAAGACGATAGTTGTATTGATCTCTTGACGGACTAGTATTTGGGGTGATAACCGCCTATTTGTTCTCGGTAAAGTTAACGCACTATTGGGTTAGTGCCATATTGGCCCACACGTGAAAATGGTGATTATTAGTGTTTAATATAGAGTGACCGAGTCTATGTGGGAGAGGGGTAGACGGGTCAAACATCAGACTATAACAAATGACAGTCCACATTTTTTAACGGAACCACAATGTTTCTTTTGCCTTAACTAATTAGTTACTGCACCTTTTCCCTAAAAAAAAAAGGTTTTGAAAGGCAGAGACTCATTATGTAATCCGGCCTATCTGATCATTCAAAAGCTTCTCTGTGTCATTCAAAAGAGCGTGGACAAGAAAGTTTTTTTTGCTGTTTAATTTGGAAAAGTAGTCAGTTTTTGTCGAGGTCTGCAGAGTTGTTGAATTGGATTCTGTTTTTTTAAATATATTTTGTCCAATCACCTTTGATGAAATGTGCAACATTTTACATCCATCACCTAGAGTACCTCGTCCCTTCTTTCCCTCAGAAATCTTCCAACCTCATTTACAGCCTGACTAGTCTTCCCCAGTGTCACTTTCGATCTTTCACTCTCTCGTACTTCTTTTCTCCCTCACACTAATTGCTTCCCTCTGCGCCAGCCTCTCCCTTGCCACTTAGCCACCTTGTTCTGTGTCTCTCACTCAGAGGCTGACAGGGAGCTAACATATGTGTGCCATCACATGTTGTGTGTGTCATATTCTGTGTTTTGTTGTGCCTTCTCCTATATATCATTGTGGTCCTCTGCACTTATCTCCTCATTTCCTTGCACACTCTTCACTCTTTTGTTTCGGTACAGGGGGTGATGAAAGTGTCACAGAAATATCTGAGATCAACAACAAGCACTATTAGCCTTTTGATACTCGAGGTACTGAAGCAGGTAAAATCAACAGTCCTTCTGCTGAAGGATATTAAATGGTTTGTATTGGATTGCATTCTTATGTAAATTATTCTGTCAAACAAATCAAGTGTAATTTAGGTCACAGAAGGAAAGATTATGTTTCTGTGTTCAGCTCAAATTGAAAGTTTTTAAGTTTTCTTGCAGTGTGATCTTTGTTGTGGGATTACAGTTGTCATGAATGTTACTATTTTGGCTATTGTGCTGGCTTTTAACTGTTTCATTTAAAAGAGGGTAAAATAGTTGTGCATCTCATCTCATTGGTTCTCATTATCTGCCTTTCTCATTCTTCCTTCCTCCAGTGGAAGACCTAAGAGGGAATCCATATTGCAGCCATTTCCTCTTCTCCTCTGTCCCACTAAGAGCTGAAGAACCACAATGCTTGCTATTAACTTTCTCATACCATTTATCTCCCTTTCACCATCCCCATTACATCCCCCAGCTTCCTGTCATCCATTCATGGCTCCTCGTCTCTCCCTCTCTCCTTCTCACACACCATTTGTCTGTTTCAGTCTCATTAGTATTCTCCCTCTCTTGCAGACAGCAGGTAAGTTCAGCAGCCTCAGCCCACCTTCATACTTCACTTGCCCGAGACATCATTCTAACTCCTGTTCGTAGCTGCAGCCCGGTTCCTCTTACACCTGTGAGTGGGGTAAATTTGATCTTTTTGATCACAATACTGCCGGAAAGCATTAAACCACAGATCAAGGCATTACCATTCAAATTGAGGTTAAGGAATGTCAAATTAGTAGGTATGTGGCGTACTGGCTGAAATCTAAGGCTGTCTATATATCAGCTGTATCACTCTTATGAGCCAATGAATCAGATGGGGTTGAGCGCAATAAGCACATCCTGAGTCTGATTGTTATATAAAAATGGATTCAATGGCTTAAAGGAAAAGGGGGGGGGGGGGTGGAGGGGGGGGGGTGGAGTACTTGCCCACTTCTTCAGAGATGGGAGCTTTAGCAGCAGTGCCTCTGACTTGGTTTGACATTCCTCTCTCAATTAGCAGTATATTTTCAGGTATATTTTCATCTTTGTCTTTTAAATCCTGTTAAATTATGGGATCTAAATACATATTTTAGTACAATATGTTGTGATACAAAACAACAATTGTGACGCTAGAACATGATTGCAGTGTCATCAACATATGTTTTTGCTGTGTCAGCAGAGCAGTGGGAGGCTTAGAGTAGCTTTCTTTTTAAAGTCAGAGTATTTTGTTCTCTCTCTAAGCAAGACAACACGCCATCTGAATTTAGATGTACGGTAAAGGGAGTTCTTAGTTTATTTTACCTGCCATGACAGCGACACTGGTATTGTTTTCACCTTGTGAGTTTGTGTGTGACACATCATGGCAGAATATGGTCCTGGAGACACCTATACTGTGCCAAGAACTACCACAGAGGCAGTTCTGAGTTCTTTGCCAGGCATTTATATTGATGTCTGTGTAGCTCTGTCTGTATGTCTGTGAACAGATTTTGTCCTCACAACAGTGTCACAACCATGTAAGATGCAGTCACGAAACTTGTAGGCTTGTTCCCCAACTGCTGTGAAAAGAAAAAGCAACATTGTGCTCAGGCAGAGAAAAAAAATAATCAGAACATGTTCTTTTATTTTCTGCCTTTTGTCTATTAATGATGCCATACAACTTGGAAAAAATACTTTCACATTGAAAATGGTACAACAAGGGAATATGATCCTGCCTCTGAGTCTGTTTGCATTGAAAAGGCAATTTATATGTTTATGGTTAACAGAACAATTTAACTGGACATTTCAATTTCAAATAAAACAATGATTATGATGGCTAAATAAAAAAACTTCCAAAAGTCTAAAACTGAATAAGTGACAATGTGCATCTGGCTTAGAAGGTGCAACTGTTATTCTTCCTTTATTTATGATTAACTTTACGTTATCACGGCATCATCAAGAGCTTTTGCTAGAAACCAACCAGCTGTGAAGCTGCACAAAAGCATTGATTTATATTTGAATAAGCATGTGTGGGTGCATTATTTCGTCTGAATTTGGTTGTTGTGTTTGCACATTCCTGCGGCTGCTCTCTCCCATGCCCCGAGGAATTTTCTGGAGTTTCCTGTTTCCTGATCACCTGTTAACGTCCTCCATCACATGCTCAAACACACAAGTACAGCCATATGCATCCCAACAGTGTAGCCTATCAGAACCGTCTATTTGCCAAGTATGTTGCACATACAAGGATTATGCAATCACACACACACGCACACACACACACACACACACACACACACACACACACACACACACACACACACACACACACACTCATAAACCATGTTGATCTATTATAAAATAAACCCATCCCTTTGTGTTAATGTGTGTGTGTGTGTGTGTGTGTGTGTGTGTGTGTGTGTGTGTGTGTGTGTGTGTGTGGGTGTGTGTGTGTGTGTATGTTCATGTTCGAGCAAGGAGGGAAGACTCCGTCCTTGTTTTTTAATGACTGCTGACCACCTTTTAGCCGGCAAGAAAAGAACCATGACAGAAAGGGACAAAACAATAATGGATTCAAGGTGAGACGTGGGGAGTAAAAGAGCGACAGGAGTTAAGAATAAGAGCTGTGTACTTGAAAGTAGATGGTCAGAAGTAGATGTGTTCATGTAGTATCCAAAGGTCAACTGTTTCTTGACAGCAAGGTGTTAAGAGAAGAAGCAAGTTCTCTTTAAAGTTTAATGGCACACTGATGCCCCACCGACCAACATTGGATGACAGTCTTAACAGCTGAGAAAAGCCTTGTGTGTGCGTCTGTGTTTGTGTCTTTTCCTATCTCAGCATGTTTGTTCTCTCTTGAGCCTGTATGCATTGACTATTCTGTTTCCACAGTTTCATTAGTCTGTGTGTGTGCGTGTGTGTGTGTGTTTCCTGCTATTGTATTTTACTTCCACCCAGCACTCATTTGTCTGTCTGTGTGTATTTGTCCCAAAGGAGCTACCTACCGTTAATGCCAACAATTTCCATGAGGGGGTTGTGACTTTTTGTCGTGGGTCAATGCAGGCTGTGTTATAAAAGTCCAAGGGATCTAATTTTTAAAGCACATTGTCCTTTGATTTTTAGATTTTCCAGTACTGAGCATACACATAGTGTCCGGCTAAGTGGTAAAAATACATGGGTTGTGTATGACAACATTACCTTTAATGTATTAACAACATCTTTAATACTTTTTCTTTATCCCCGCATTAAGCAGCTTATGTAATATCTATCCAAAAAAAAAAGGATGATAAAACGCTTCTCCTGCATCTTTACTAAATGTTTCAATTGTATTCAAAGCTCCATTTGAAACAGACACCCTGCTGCACTTACAACGGCATTCCATTATTTTAAATAATACATTTGTCTTACTTACACTTCAGCAGCACTGTGGGTCAATTCCTAGAAACCTGGAATGGATTGTGAAGAAAAGCTAGAGCCTTCCACTATAATTGTGCCCCATTACAGCCATCACAAGATCCAACGCACAGTGACGGGTGAAGGAGACCTCATGTTAAAATGCACAATGATTCAAGCAATTGGGTCATGTTAGGAAAAATCTGCAATGCATTTGGAATTTAATTAATAACTAAAGTGTGTATACCAGTCTCCAGCTGTGTGGAATTGATGTGTTTGTTTTCTTAAACAAGATAACAGTGTCGAAAACTACAAAACTGAGTGGCACCATTTAATCAATTTCAGCTTACAACTAGCTCTATTGTGATTGGTTATGGAGCTTGTATTCTCTGAATATGACACGGCAGGGTCAGCTAATGCTACTTTGTGCGGCGGAATTGTCCTTGTGGCCAAATGGTAAATGGACCTGTACTTGTATCGCACTTTTCTAGTCTTCCCAACACTCAAAGCGCTTTTACACTACAAGACATCATTCACCCATTCACACAGTGATGGGAGGAGCCACCATGCAAGGTGCCATCAGTATAGTCAACCATTCATACACATTCATACTCCGTAGGCGCAGCTACGGGAGCAATTTAGGGTTAAGTGTCTTGCTCAAGGACACATCAACATGGGCTAGCGGAGCCGGGGATCGAACCACCGATCCTCTGATCAAAAGATGACCTGCTCACCACTGAGCCACCGTCGCCCGTATGGAGTGGTACTAGCTTGAAAATATGCCCAGAAAGCCATTTACTACAATATAGGGTATGATATCTTTGGGAACATTGCCAAGACATTTCCTGATGGTTCATGGAATTTTTTCTTAAAAGTAAGCTGCAACATTTGGAATACAGTTTTCTGCAGAGAACTGATGAAAAAAGGGTTAGTCTTGCTCAAGAATGTTTCAGTGGGTAAGAAATATAAGAATAATATCTCTACTCACCAAACAGTGCTGCTTTTCTTTTTAGGGACACACATATCTGGATGTTTAAAATATGAATGCACTTTATGCCAGATAATCCACGAAGCAAGAGAGATGTCTAATGGAAAAAACTGGTTGTTATTTGGATACAAGTATATTTGGCCCTCATTTCCTCCACTAATGTATCTAATATGTCATGATAATACACTTGAAAGGAAAGATAGACGAATAGAGGGAGTGGTACAAGATAAGGATGAAACACTCGAGCATACACTGAATATGGCAGATGGGGGAAAATGTCCAAGGTGACAGGAGAAATGCTGTTCAGGGTAAAATGCTTCAGAAACATTCCTCCTATCCAGCAAGGATAAATATAGGCTCATTAAAAATCTAAAGAGCCCATGGAGGGGGAGGGGCAGGGGTGTAGATGGGAAAAGAGTTTGTCAGAAACACAGAGAGAGGGAGATTTGAGGGAGAGATGGACAGGTAAAAGAGATTTAAGAGGGGTTTGCGATGGTGAGAAACTAAAAGTATAATGCGATATATACGTAATGAAAAGTGGAGGAGCATGCACCGCATGAGCAATAGAGCAATTCTGTTTTGTACCACCCAGGAGAAAAAAGCGAGTCACTTCCATCCCATAGCAGCCACCAGCTCGCCTGCTCACCCTTTTAATTCTCTGCTCTCATCCAGTATTCAATAGCCTGCTCCTTTTCGGCCAACATAAATAGAAAAATGCCTCATTGTCATGTTTCACTTCCATTCAATCTCTAATTGAAAGGTGAGGTGGAGGAGGTAAAAATGACAAGGAGAAATAACGAGGGGCAGATTGAGAACTAAGGAAAGATCTGATTCAAAGGATGGATCATTTGAAAACTATATAGTTAAAGTTCAATCAATAAGAAATATATTTTTCCATATTAAATTGAGAACAAAGTTAAATATAAGCAAAATCTAACATAGCAAATATTAAAAGTGTTCAGGCAGAAAGCAAAGCAAACTTTGGCGTTTGCATACATTTAACTATCGTAGTGTGTGACGTCAAAGTTGCAAAGTTGATATGTTAGCCGTAAGCTAATTAGCAACAGCTGCATTTAGTGTACGTGTCTGTTTGTGTTGCATCTCAGCCTCTGATTAAGTGTGGCTTCAGCCGCATGGGGTCATAGACCCCATGCTGGAAGCACACTTCATGTTCTCCTGCGGGCTTATTAGTTGGAATGCTGCAAGCATTCCAACTATTGTTCTTCAAATCTTTATTAAACTTTTTATTATTATTATTCTATTTCTTCCATCCGTATTTTGGACCTCTTCAACTCTTTCATATTTTCAGCTACAGAAAAAAGTTCAATTATAAAAATATTCAGTTACCTAAGGACACGATGGCTAAGACCTTTCATATTTCTGACTTTTCAAATCTTTGAATTATTAAGCTTTTTATGATTTTTTTTATAATGGGACCCAATGGGGAAATCTTCAAATCATCTTCAACTTCAAACGTTTACAGTTTCTTCATACATTGAGCTTGAGACAATATTTAAAATTCCAAATGTTGACAAAACCTTTAGCTATTAATCTACGCTTTTACATTTTTCATATTTTCTCAAATTTTAAAATTATTCAGCTTTTTATAAAAAAAAAATGAATGGTTTCCAATGAAGAACATCTTCAAATCCGCTTTCAACTCTTCAACTTCAAAAGGGAAAGGCTCTGTCATGCCTTCAACTAGAGACACCATTCCACCTTTAAAATGTTGACAAAACGTTTTTGCTGTTATTGTATTACTCATCTTTTCGATATATCCTATATTGTTTTAACTGTCGGCGTTTTCGTTTTATAGTTTTTCCGCACCTTTTCTGCCTTTCTCATTATTGTGTGTTGGGCAGCTCAGAGCAGTGACGTAATACTCCAGAGCGAGGGCACTTGGCGATACACATATTTTAAACTTGCTCTCTACTCCAAACCGTATACTCTTTGGACATAATTTATAGCTCAAAACGTTGGAAATCTTGTCTTCTGCCGTAAACTGCGGTCGATAGGAATCCAACAGATAAGACGTGTTGAGGTCCGACTGAATGGGAGAGCCGGTCCGTCCCCAGCAGCAGCCCTTTGGTCTGTGCATCTACAGGCAGCAGGCACGTAAGCGGCCGCACACGCGAACGGGTGGCGCACATGAACGGCCGTGCTCGCGCGTGAACGTGTTATTATGGTCGCGTGCACGTTCGTGTGTGTGTGTGCGCGCGCGTGTGTGCAGGTCACTTTGGTTATAGACGTCAGGATAACAGCGTCACTGACGTTCACGTTCTGAGGTTTGACGGATGGTTTTGTAGACACTCAGTAATATCAGGTCTCTCACCAACTGCACCTGTAGATCAGTGGTTAGCAACTCCGCCTTAGGAGCAAAGGGTCAGTGGTTCAAACCCCACCTATCACAGATTTTAATTTTTCAAAAAAACTTTTTTTTTTCTTCTGTTGGACTGGACACTGTGGCGGGCCGGGTCGTATGTTTGACACCCCTGATTTAGATGATGCAGTTTTCCTTTCAACTTTTCCAATTATAAATTTAAACGACAAGAATTTTCAACAGTTCAATTAAATGACTTTGAACTGTAAAATGTTTCAGTAGGTATTTTGCCTTTTCTATATTTTCAATAATGATTTGCTATTTATTTATATATTCATCTATTCCGCTATTTTCAGCTATATTAATATATTCAGCTATTTTTACATATATTCAGCTATTCTTTCATTTTCAAATATATTTAGCTATATTTAGCTAATTTAAGCTATATTCCACTATGTTCCGCTATATTCAGCTATTTCTTTCAAATATTTCAGCTATAAGCTTCAGCTTTTTGCATTCCAACGCATTTTCAGCAGGAAATGCTCTTTCTAGTTAGTTGGAATGCTGCAAGCATTCCAACTATTGTTCTTCAAATCTTTATTAAACTTATTATTATTATTATTATTATTATTATTATTTTTATTATTCTATTTCTTCCATCCATATTTTGGACCTCTTAAACTCCTTCATATTTTCAGCTACAGAAAAAAGTTCAATTATTCAAATATTCAGCTACTTAAGGACACGATAGCTATGCCTTTTCATATTTCTTACTTTTCAAATTTCCAAATTATTAAGCTTTTTATGATTTTTTTTTATAATGGGACCCAATGGGGAAATCTTCAAATCATCTTCAACTTCAAACGTTTACAGTTTCTTCATATGTTGAGCTTGAGACGATATTTAAAATTTCAAATGTTGACAAAACCCTCAGCTATTAATCTACGCTTTTACATTTTTCATATCTTCTCAAATTTTAAAATTATTCAGCTTTTTATCAAATTAAAAATGAATGGTTTCCAATGAAGAACATCTTCAAATCCGCTTTCAACTCTTTAACAGGAGCCTTTTAGTCTGTGCATCTGCAGGCTGAAGGCACTTGAACGACCCCACACGCGAACGGGTGCGCACGTGCACGTGCGTGAACGGTCGCGCACGTAAACGGCCGTGCACGCACGTGAACGGCAGCATATGTGAACGCTCACTAACGTGAAACGGCCGCGCGAACGGCAGCGCTAAAGTGTTATTATGGTCGCGTGCACGTTCGCGTGTGTGTGCGCGCGCGTGTGTGCAAGTCACTTCAGTTACAGACGTCAGGATTAACAGCGTCACTGACGTTCACTTTCTGAGGTTTAACAGATGGTTTTGTAGACACACGGCAACCCAATAATATCAGGCGTCTGACCAACTGCGCCTGTGGATCAGTGGTTAGCAACTCCTTCTTAGAAGCAAAGGGTCAGTGGTTCAAACCCAACCTATGGCTGACTTTCATTTTTTTTAAAAAAGCTTTTTTTTTTCTTCTCTTGGACTGGACACCCGGGCGGGCTGGGGCGTATGTTTGACAACCCTGATTTAGATGATGCAGTTTTCCTTTCAACTTTTCCAATTATACATTTAATTTTCAAATATATTCAGCTTTTTTAAGCTTTATTCAACTATATTTCACTATGTTCAGCTATATTTAGCAATTTCTTTCAAATATTTCAGCTTTATGCTTCAGCTTTTTTGCATTCCAACGCATTTTCAGCAGGAAATGCTCTTCCTAGTTATTTTTATTATTCTATTTCTTCCATCCGTATTTTGGACCTCTTAAACTCCTTCATATTTTCAGCTACAGAAAAAAGTTCAATTATTCAAATATTCAGCTACTTAAGGACACGATAGCTATGCCTTTTCATATTTCTTACTTTTCAAATTTCAAAATTATTAAGCTTTTTATGATTTTTTTTATAATGGGACCCAATGGGGAAATCTTCAAATCATCTTCAACTTCAAACGTTTACAGTTTCTTCATATGTTGAGCTTGAGACGATATTTAAAATTTCAAATGTTGACAAAACCCTCAGCTATTAATCTACGCTTTTACATTTTTCATATCTTCTCAAATTTTAAAATTATTCAGCTTTTTATCAAATTAAAAATGAATGGTTTCCAATGAAGAACATCTTCAAATCCGCTTTCAACTCTTTAACAGGAGCCTTTTAGTCTGTGCATCTGCAGGCTGAAGGCACTTGAACGACCCCACACGCGAACGGGTGCGCACGTGCACGTGCGTGAACGGTCGCGCACGTAAACGGCCGTGCACGCACGTGAACGGCAGCATAAGTGAACTCTCACTAACGTGAAACGGCCGCGCGAACGGCAGCGCTAAAGTGTTATTATGGTCGCGTGCACGTTCGCGTGTGTGTGCGCGCGCGTGTGTGCAAGTCACTTCAGTTACAGACGTCAGGATTAACAGCGTCACTGACGTTCACTTTCTGAGGTTTAACAGATGGTTTTGTAGACACACGGCAAGCCAATAATATCAGGCGTATGACCAACTACGCTTGTGGATCAGTGGTTAGCAACTCCGTCTTAGAAGCAAAGGGTCAGTGGTTCAAACCCCACCTATGGCTGACTTTAATTTTTTTTTTTTAAAAAAGCTTTTTTTTTTCTTCTCTTGGACTGGACACCCGGGCGGGCTGGGTCGTATGTTTGACACCCCTGATTTAGATGATGCAGTTTTCCTTTCAACTTTTCCAATTATACATTTAATTTTCAAATATATTCAGCTTTTTTAAGCTTTATTCAACTATATTTCACTATGTTCAGCTATATTTAGCAATTTCTTTCAAATATTTCAGCTTTATGCTTCAGCTTTTTTGCATTCCAACGCATTTTCAGCAGGAAATGCTCTTCCTAGTTATTAGTTGGAATGCTGCAAGCATTCCAACTATTGTTCTTCAAATCTTTATTAAACTGTTTCTTCTTCTATTTCTTCCATCCGTATTTTGGACCGTAACTAGTCCTTCATATTCCCAGTTACAGAAAAAAGTTCAATTATTCAAATATTCAGCTACTTAAGGAGACGATGGCTATGACTTTTCATATTTCTGACTTTTCAAATTTCCAAATTATTAAGCTTTTTATGATTTTTTTTATAATGGGACCCAATGGGGAAATTTTCAAATCATCTTCAACTTCAAACGTTTACAGTTTCTTCATACGTTGAGCTTGAGACAATATTTAAAATTTCACATGTTGACAAAACCTTTAGCTATTAATCTACGCTTTTACATTTTTCATATTTACTCAAATTTTAAAATTATTCAGCTTTTTATAAAAAAAAAATGAATGGTTTCCAATGAAGAACATCTTCAAATCCGCTTTCAACTCTTCAACTTCAAAAGGTAAAGGCTCTGTCATGCCTCCAGCTAGAGACACCATTCCACCTTTAAAATGTTGACAAAACGTTTAGCTGTTATTGTATTACTCATCTTTTTTGATATATCCTATATTGTTTTAACTGTCGGCGTTTTCGTTTTATAGTTTTTCCGCACCTTTTCTGCCTTTCTCATTATTGTGTGTTGGGCAGCTCACAGCGGTGACGTCATACTCCAGAGCGAGGGCACTTGGCGATACACATATTTTAAACTTGCTCTCTACTCCAAACCGTATACTCTTTGGACATAATTTATAGCTCAAAACGTTGGAAATCTTGTCTTCTGCCGTAAACTGCGGTCGATAGGAATCCAACAGATAAGACGTGTTGAGGTCCGACTGAATGGGAGAGCCGGTCCGTCCCCAGCAGCAGCCCTTTGGTCTGTGCATCTACAGGCAGCAGGCACGTAAGCGGCCGCACACGCGAACGGGTGGCGCACATGAACGGCCGTGCTCGTGCGTGAACGTGTTATTATGGTCGCGTGCACGTTCGTGTGTGTGTGTGCGCGCGCGCGTGTGTGCAGGTCACTTTGGTTATAAACGTCAGGATTAACAGCGTCACTGACGTTCACGTTGAGGTTTGACGGATGGTTTTGTAGACACTCAGTAATATCAGGTCTCTCACCAACTGCACCTGTAGATCAGTGGTTAGCAACTCCGCCTTAGGAGCAAAGGGTCAGTGGTTCAAACCCCACCTATGACAGATTTTAATTTTTCAAAAAAACTTTTTTTTTTCTTCTGTTGGACTGGACACTGTGGCGGGCCGGGTCGTATGTTTGACACCTCTGATTTAGATGATGCAGTTTTCCTTTCAACTTTTCCAATGATACATTTAAACGACAAGGATTTTCAACAGTTCAATTAAATGATGTTGAACTGTAACATTTTTCAGCAGGTATTTTGCCTTTTCTATATTTTCAGTAATGATTTGCTATTTATTTATATATTCATCTATTCCGCAATTTTCAGCTGCATTAATATATTCAGCTGTTTTTACATATATTCAGCTATTCTTTCATTTTCAAATATATTTAGCTATATTTAGCTAATTTAAGCTATATTCCACTATGTTCAGCTATATTCAGCTATTTCCTTCAAATATTTCAGCCATAAGCTTCAGCCTTTTGCATTCCAACGCATTTTCAGCAGGAAATGCTCTTTCTAGTTATTATTAGTTGGAATGCTGCAAGCATTCCAACTATTGTTCTTCAAATCTTTATTAAACTTTTTATTATTATTATTATTATTCTATTTCTTCCATCCGTATTTTGGACCTCTTCAACTCTTTCATATTTTCAGCTACAGAAAAAAGTTCAATTATAAAAATATTCAGTTACCTAAGGACACGATGGCTGAGACCTTTCATATTTCTGACTTTTCAAATCTTTGAATTATTAAGCTTTTTATGATTTTTTTTATAATGGGACCCAATGGGGAAATCTTCAAATTATCTTCAACTTCAAACGTTTACAGTTTCTTCATACGTTGAGCTTTAGACAATATTTAAAATTCCACATGTTGACAAAACCTTCAGCTATTAATCTACGCTTTTACATTTTTCATATTTTCTCAAATTTTAAAATTATTCAGCTTTTTATCAAAAAAAAATGAATGGTTTCCAATGAAGAACATCTTCAAATCCGCTTTCAACTCTTCAACTTCAAAAAGGGAAAGGCTCTGTCATGCCTTCAACTAGAGACACCATTCCACCTTTAAAATGTTGACAAAACGTTTAGCTGTTATTGTATTACTCATCTTTTTGATATATCCTATATTGTTTTAACTGTCGGCGTTTTCGTTTTATAGTTTTTCCGCACCTTTTCTGCCTTTCTCATTATTGTGTGTTGGGCAGCTCACAGCGGTGACGTCATACTCCAGAGCGAGGGCACTTGGCGATACACATATTTTAAACTTGCTCTCTACTCCAAACCGTATACTCTTTGGACATAATTTATAGCTCAAAACGTTGGAAATCTTGTCTTCTGCCGTAAACTGTGGTCGATAGGAATCCAACACATTCAGAAGTGTTGAAGTCCGACTGAATGGGAGAGCCGGTCCGTCCCCAGCAGCAGCCCTTTGGTCTGTGCATCTACAGGCAGCAGGTACGTAAGCGGCCGCACACGCGAACGGGTGGCGCACATGAACGGCCGTGCTCGCGCGTGAACGGCAGCACACGTAAACGCTCACTAACGTGAAACGGCCGCGCGTGTAAACGCTCGCCAACGGGTGCGCCCGCGCCTCAACGGCCGCGCGCGTGAACGGCCGTGCGCGCGCGCGAACGGCCGCGTTAACGTGTTATTATGGTCGCGTGCACGTTCGTGTGTGTGTGCGCGCGTGTGTGCAGGTCACTTTGGTTATAGACGTCCGGATAACAGCGTCACTGACGTTCACGTTCTGAGGTTTGACGGATGGTTTTGTAGACACTCAGTAATATCAGGTGTCTCGCCAACTACACCTGTGGATCAGTGGTTAGCAACTCCACCTTAGGAGCAAAGGGTCAGTGGTTCAAACCCCACCTATGGCAGACTTTGATTTTTCAAAAAAACTTTTTTTTTTCTTCTGTTGGACTGGACACTGTGGCGGGCCGGGTCGTATGTTTGACACCCCTGATTTAGATGATGCAGTTTTCCTTTCAACTTTTCCAATTATACATTTAAACGACAAGAATTTTCAACAGTTCAATTAAATGATGTTGAACTGTAACATTTTTCAGCAGGTATTTTGCCTTTTCTATATTTTCAGTAATGATTTGCTATTTATTTATATATTCATCTATTCCGCTATTTTCAGCTATGTTAATATATTCAGCTGTTTTTACATATATTCAGCTATTCTTTCATTTTCAAATATATTTAGCTATATTTCGCTAATTTAAGCCATATTCCACTATGTTCCGCTATATTCAGCTATTTCCTTCAAATATTTCAGCTATAAGCTTCAGCTTTTTGCATTCCAACGCATTTTCAGCAGGAAATGCTCTTTCTAGTTCTTCTTATAGTCAAACCACTACTCCTCCCAGAGCGTTGCCAGCACATGCGTAAAAAATACATCGAAACGTGCGGTTTGCGCGGGAATCGTGAGGTATGACTTTTCTAAGAGATTCGCCCGGCCGTTTTCCCGAAAAATGCAAAAAACGTCAAAAACTGTCAAAAAAATTTCACGAAATGTTCGTAGAGGGTGGCGCACCAATTAACAGAGTGAGAAGAAGCGACAGAAACTGCTAAAAAAATAAAACGTATTTTGTCTTTACTCGCACAATGTTCACTCTTCATACACCATTGTTGGATAGAAACGTTGGAAATATTGTCTTCTGTCATAAACTGTGGTCGATAGGAATCCAACGGACTCAGACGTCTTGAAATCGGACTGAATGTGAGAGCAAGTCCACCTCGCTCTGCCATCCGCCGCCATGTTAAATCTCCCTCCAAAACCACGTCTCCCCTGAAGCTCGTACCTGATTTGTAAATCGCCCGTACAGACACATGTTTTATCGTACAGACTCG
Source organism: Clinocottus analis (assembly GCF_023055335.1). Lineage (NCBI taxonomy): Eukaryota > Metazoa > Chordata > Actinopteri > Perciformes > Cottidae > Clinocottus > Clinocottus analis. The sequence continues at coordinate 9,067,226 of NW_027175931.1, read as the reverse complement.
CCAGTCACAGTATCTGTTCATCAGGTCTTCCTAACGCTCAATATGCGATATCGAAGCAATAGTGGCTTTTAAAGTACCATTTTTTTTAAATAGTTTGAAAGGAGTTCCACAGTATTTAGGTCTATTAAGCTCAGCGTAAGGAAGTCCCTTTGAAGTCATCACCATGACAACCTTTGCTCTAGCGACCCACAGGTGTTCTCGTTAGGGCAGTTTAACAGACACGCAGACACTTACACACGCACACACAACACAGATGACTTCTGTCTCTCTGTCTGTTTGTCTCACACACACACAGACACACACACACACACAAACAAACAAACACATACACAAACAAACAAACACATACACAAACACACACAAACAGACACACAAACACACACACACAAACAGACACACACACACACAAACAGACACACAAACACACACACACACACAAAGACGTTTACGTGTGTTTTATATTGTGTAGTTGTCAACACTGTGATCATTAATAAGGTCATATGATATTTCATATACGTTTGTGTGTGTTCAGGACGTTCAGTAGTTTATTTCCTTAAATCCACAGTCCAGTCTGCCTCTAATCAGTCTGCTGGCGCTCACTTGG